>NW_026648448.1:0-68507 GCF_030028045.1 Hippopotamus amphibius kiboko | reverse complement strand
TTGGGCATTTAGGTTGCTTCCATGTCCTGGCTATTGTAAATAGTGCTGCAGTAAACATTATGGTACATGTTTCTTTTGGGGATTATGGTTTTCTTTTGGTATATGCTCAGTAGTGGGATTACTGGATCATATGGTAGTTCTAGTTGTAGATTTTTAAGGAACCTCCGAATTGTTTTTCCATAGTGGTTGTACAACTTACAATCCCACCAATAGTGCAGGAGAGTTCCCTTTTCTCCACACCCTCTCCAACATTTGTTGTTTCCAGATTTTGTGATGATGGCCATTCTGATCGGCGTGAGGTGACACCTCATTGTGGCTTTGACTTGCATTTCTCTAATGATTAGTGATGTTGAGCATCTTTTCATGTGTTTGTTGGCCATCTGTTTGTCTTCTTTGGAGAAATGTCTATTTAGGTCTTCCGCCCATTTGTGGATTGGGTTATTTGCTTTTTTGGTATGAAGCTGCATGAGCTGCTTGTATATTTTGGAGGTTAATCCTTTGTCCGTTGTTTCATAGGCAACTATTTTTTCCCATTCTGAGGGTTGCCTTTTAGTCTTGTTTATGGTTTCTTTCGCTGTGCAAAAGCTTTTAAGTTTTATGAGGTCCCATTTGTTTATTCTTGATTTTATTTCCATGATTCTAGGAGGTGGGTCAGAAAGGACCTTGCTTTGATGGATGTCATAGAGTGTTTCTGCCTATGTTTTCCTCGAGGAGTTTGATAGTGTCTGGCCTTCCATGTAGGTCTTTAATCCCTTTGGAGTTTATTTTTGTGTATGGTGTTAGGAAGTGTTCTAAGTTCATTCTTTTACATGTTGCTGTCCAATTTTCCCAGCACCACTTATTGAAGAGGCTGTCTTTTTTCCATTGTATATTCGTGCCTCCTTTGTCAAAGATAAGCTGCCCATATATGCTTGGGTTTACCTCTGAGTTCTTTATTCTGTTCTATTGATCTCACTTTCTATTTTTGGGCCAGTACCATACTGTCTTGATCATGGTGGCCTTGTAGTATAGTTTGAAGTCAGGAAGCCTAATTCCACCAACTCCGTCTTTCCTTCTCAAGATTGCTTTGGCTATTCGGGGTCTTTTGTGTTTCCCTACAAATCGTAAGATTTCTTGTTCTAGTTCTGTGAAAAATGCCGTTGGTAATTTGATCGGGGATTGCGTTGAATCTGCAAATTGTTTTGGGTAAGATAGTCATTTTCACAATATTGATTCTTCCAATCCAAGAACATGGTATGTCCCTCCATCTGTTTGTGTCGTCTCTGATTTCTTTTATCAGTGTCTTAAAGTTTTCTGCATACAGATCTTTTGCCTCCTTAGGCAGATTTACTCCTAGGTATTTTCTTCTTTTGGTTGCAATGGTAAATGGGAGAGTTTCCTTAATTTCTCTTTCTGCTCTTTCATTGTTAGTGTATAGGAATGCAAGAGATTTCTGTGCATTAATTTTGTATCCTGCTACTTTACTAAATTCATCTATCAGTGCTAGCAGTTTTCTGGTAGCATCTTTAGGGTTTTCTATATATAATATCATGTCATCTGCAAAGAGTGACAATTTGACTTCTTCTTTTCCAATTTGGATTCCTTTTATTTCTTTGTCTTCTCTGATTGCTGTGGCTCAAACTTCTAAAACTATGTTGAATCTTCGCCCTTTTTTTTCCTGATGAGACTGGCTAATGGTTTATCAATTTTGTTATCTTCTCAAAGAACCAGCTTTTAGTTTTATTGATCTTTGATGTTGTTTCCTTCATTTCTTTTGCAATTTATTTCTGATATGATCTTTCTGATTTCTTTCCTTCTGCTCACTTTGGGGTTTTTTTGTTCTTTCTGTAATTGTTTTAGGTGTTAAGGTTAGGTTGTTTATTTGATATTTTTTCTTGTTTCTTGAGCTAGGACTGTATTGCTATCAACTTCCCTCTTAGAACTGCTTTTGCTGCATCCCATAGATTTTGGGTTGTTGTGTTTTCATTGTCATTTGTTTCTAGGTATTTTTTGATTTCCTCTTTGATTTCTTGAGTGATTTCTTGGTTGTTTTAATAGCATATTGTTTAGTCGCCATGTGTTTGTATTTTTTCCAGTTTTTTTTCCTGTAATTGATATGTAGTCTCATGTCATTGTGGTCAGAGAAAATGCTTGATACGATTTCAATTTTTTTGAATTTACTGAGGCTTGATTTGTGACCCAAGATGTGATCTCTCCTAGAAAATTTTCCATGTGCACTTGAGAAGAAAGTGTATTCTGTCGTTTTGGGATGGAATGTCCTATAAATATTCATTAAGTCGAGATGGCCTAATGTGTCATGTAAAGGTTGCATGTCCTTATTTATTTTCTGCTTGGATGATCTGTCCATTGATGTAAGTGGGGTGTTCAAGTCTCGTCCTATTATTCTGTTACTGTCGATTTCCCCTTTTATGGCTGTTAGCATTTGCCTTATGTATTGAGGTGCTCCTATGTTGGGTGCATAGATATTTACAGTTGTTCTATGTTCTTCTTGGGTGGATCCCTTGATCATTCTGTAGTGTCCTTCCTTGTCTCTTGTAATAGTCTTTACTTTAAAGTCTAATGTGTCTGATATGAGTATTGCTCCTCCAGCTTTCTTTTGACTTCCATTTGCATGGAATATCTTTTTCCATCCCTTTACTTTCAGTCTATATATGTCCCTTGGTCTGAAGTGGGTTTCTTGTAGGCAGCATATGTAAGGGTCTTGTTTTTGTATCCATTCAGCCAGTTTATGTCTTTTGGTTGGAGCATTTAATCCATGTACAATTCATGTGATGATTGACATGTATGTTCCTATTACCATTTTGTTCATTGTTTTGGGTTTTGTTTTTGTAGATCTGTTCCTTCTCTTGTATTTCCTGCTTCGAAAAGTTCCTTTAGCAATTGTTGTAAGGGCTGGTTTGGTGGTGCTGAATTCTCTTAGCTGTTGCTTGTCTGTAAAGCTTTTGATTTCTCCATGGAATCTGAATGAGATTCTTGCTGGGTAGAGTATGCTTGCCTGTAGGTTTTTCTCTCTCAGGACTTTCAATATATCCTGCCACTCCCTTCTGGCCTGCAGAGTTTCTGCAGAAACATAAGCTGTTATCCTTTTGCGTTATTTGTTGCTTTTCTCTTGCTGCTTTTAATATGTTTTCTTTGTGTTTAATTTTCATTAGTTTGGTTAATATGTGCCTCAGTGTATTTCTCCTTGGGTTTATTCTAGATGGGACTCTCTGCACTTCTTGGACTTGATGAATTATTTCCTTTCCCATGTTGGGGAAGTTTTCCACTATAACCTCTTCAAATATTTTCTCGGACCCTTTCGTTGTTTTTCTTCTGGGATGCCTATGATTCGAATGTTGGTGGGCTTAATGTTGTCACCAAGGTCTCTGAGACTGTCTTCCATTCTTTTTATCCTTTTTTCTTTTTCCTGCTCTGTGGCAGTTATTTCCCCCCATTCTATCTTCCAACTCACTTGTTCATTCTTCTGCCTCAGTTATTCTGCTGTTTGTAGCATCTAGAGTATTTGTAATTTTGGTTATTTTGTTATCTATTACTGTTTGTTTGTTCTTTAGTTCTTCTGAGTCCTTATTAACTGTTTCTTGTATTTTCTCTATTTGGTTATCGAGATTTTGGATCATCTTTACTATCATTACTCTGAATGCTTTTTCAGGCAATTTTCCTATTTCCTCTTCATTTATTTGGTCTTGTGTATTTTCACCTTGTTCCTTCATCTGTGACATATTTTTTTGTCATCTCATTTTTCCCCCACTTTGGATGGGTGGGATTGTGTTCCTCTCCACCTGGGTGTTTGGTCTGAGGTTTCAAGCACTGGAGTTTGTAGGCTGTTGAGTATAGCTGGGTCTTCGTGTTGAGTTGAGAACCTCTGGGAGACCTCACTCAGATGAATATTCCCTGCGAACTGGGTTTCCCTGCTAGTGCAATGTTTTGGACTCAGAGCTCCCACCTCAGGAGCTCAGACCTGACCCTGGGCTTGTGAATCAAGATCCCACAAGCCATGTGGAGCAGGAAAATGAAAACAATTTAAAAAAAGGTAGGAGAAGAGCAGAGCAATAGCAAGATAAAAAATACGGTAATAGGAAACTAACAGATGTGTTAGAAAAATTTAAAAAACAATGGAGCAACAGCTGGAAGGTAAAACAACTGCAGTCGCCTAAGTGCGGAGGTGGAAAGAAAAAAAAAGAAAACAAAAAGCCAGAAAAGGCCTTGGCTGTGGGGGTGGGTCTTAGACAAGGGATGGCGGGGCGGGGGGGGGGGGTGATTTCAGCAGTGGGCAGGGCCTACACTGCGAAAAGGCCTTGGGGGTGGTGGGGAATGGGGCTTAGGCCCAATGAGGCAGAGGGGCCCAGGAATGCCTCTGGTCCTGCGGGCAAAGGACCAGGTCAAGGTACCCAGTGAGCTCCCTGGGCCCGAGTTGGTGGGAGAAATGCTAGGCACCTCCCCTAGTTCTCCAATCTTGGAGGGTCGCTCCCCCTTGGTTTCTCTTCTTCCTCACCCCCTCTCTTCTATTCCCCCAGGACCCTCACAGCTGCAGGGGGCACTGAAAGGCAGGAGACCAGACTCTGATGCCCAACAGGCTTCTCAGGGCCAACTGGGCTAGTGTAACGCCTGCGGCACTTCCCCAGATCTCCCAGTCTCCTAAGGTTCCTGTCTGCCTCTCTTCCTCTCCCCCACCCCCCACTCTCCTAGGTCCCAAGCAGCTGGAGGGGGCCTGGAGTGTGAAAGCTCAGGTCTGTGAGCCTAGCAGGCTTCCCAGAGCTAGTAGGCAGGGGAAATACCTTCTCCGCCTCCCTTGATCCTCCAATCCCAGAAGGCCCCCTCCCCTGCCTGCCTCTGCTCTTCTTCCCTGCTTTCCTTCTACACCCCTAGGACCAGTGAGACCAAGAGGGGCCCCTGGAGGACTGAAGACCAGGCCTGGGGGCACAACAGGCCTCCCGGTGCCAAGTGGGTAGGGAGATTTCCCACAGTGTCTACCCCTGATCCTCTGGTCCTGCAAGGTCCCCCGCCACTGCTGTCTGCCTCTCTTCCTCTTCTCCTCTCCTACCTCCCTCCCAGGCTTGTACGACCCACTCAGCCAGAGAGACCGAGGGACCAGACTCAGGAGCCCAGCAGGCTTCTTGGGCCAGTGGGCAGCGGAAATGCCTTCCACTCCTCCCCTGATCCTCTGATCCCAGAGCATCCCTCCCCTCTTCTGTCGCTCTTCTTTTCCCCCCACCGCTTCCCTCCTGTACTTCTAGGATCAACGGCCTGGAGGAACCTTGGAAGGTGGAGGACCCGCCCAGAAGATATACCCAGTGGTGCCTCCCCTATTCTTCTGACCTGGAGAGATCCCTTCCCACCCCCACTGTCTGCCTCGCCACCCCCCCACACCCCCAGGATCCTCGTGCCGGAGGGGGGCCTGGAGAGTAAAGGACCAAGCCTGGGAGCCCAGTCGGCCTCCCTGGCCAAGAGGGCAGGCAAAGTGCCCTCTCGCCTCCCCATCCCCCAAACACAAGGCCCCCACCCCACCTGTCCACCTCTCCACCTCCTCACTCCTCCTCCTTCCTTCACACACCCCCAGGACCCAGGCAGCGCAGAGGGGGCCTTGGAGGGTGGAGGACCCTGCTGGGGGGCCCAGCAGGCCCTCCAGCTGGGGAGCTCAGCAGGCCTCCTGGCCTCCTGGGTGGGAGAAACCCAGTTGCAGTTTCCTGATCTCCCCAGCCCTCAATGGTCCCTCCAGACCTCCCCCAGCCACCCCCCAGGGGCGCTGGTCCAGTGTGGCTTCCCCTTCCCCGCCCCCCTGACTTGCCCCAGGTCCTACCTGGTTGCTGCTGGGTTCCCGCAGTCTGCTTGGGTCTCAGGTCCCCCGCTGGCATCTGGCAACTGATCTATTTGTGGGGAGATGTGATCTCTGCGTCTTCCCAGGCTGTCATCTTGACTCTGCCCCCTTCATTAATATGTAAATAAAATATTAATTAACATTATATCATTATGAACTCAGGATCAATGAACAAGTGTAGGATTATGACTTCCTTTATACTTTTACAACATTCCTTGAGGCCTTTAGATTTCCTCCTTTGATTTCCCTACCCCTTGTCTTCCCACTCTATTACAGGAGATTGAATATGGTTCCCTGTGTTATACAGTAAGACCTTGTTGTTTATCTATTTCATATATAGTAGTTTGTATCTGCTAATCCCAAACTCCTAATTTATCTCTTCCCCACCCACTTTCCCCTTTGCTAACCACAAATTTGTTTTCTATGTCTATGAGTCTGTCTCTGTTTTGTAAATAGGTTCATTTGTATCCTATTTTAGATGCCACACGTAAGTAACATCATATGGTGTTTATCTTCCTCTTCCTGACTTATTTCCCTTAGTATGATAATCTCCAGGTCCATCCATGTTGCTTCCAATGGCATTATTTCATTCTTTATCATGGCCCCGTAAGTATTCTATTGTATACATGTAGCAGATCTTTATGTGCTCCTCTGTAGATGGACATTACGTTGCTCACATGTCTTGGCTACTGTAGATAGTGCTGCTGTGAACATTGGGGTGCGTGTATCTTTTCAAATTGCAGTTTTTTCTGGATAGAGGCCCCAGACTGGGATTGCTGGGTCACATGGCAACTCTATTTTGAGTTTTTTTAAGAAACCTCCATACTGTTTTCTAAAATAGCTGCACCAATTTACATTCCTACCTCCAGTGTAGGAGGGTTCCCTTTTCTCCAGGCCCTCTCCAGCATTTCTTATTTGTAGCATTTTTCTCTTTTTTTTTAAACCTTGAAGATCACCGTTTTTAAAATTTATTTATTTATTTATTTATTTATTTATTTATTTATTTATTTATTGGCTGCATTGGGTCTTTGTTGCTGGGCCCGGGCTTTCTCTAGTTGTGATGAGCAGGGGCTGCTCTTCGTTGTGGTGCGCAGGCTTCTCAGTGCGGTGGCTTCTCTTGCTGCGGAGCTCAGGCTCTAGGCTGGCAGGCTTCAGTAGTTGCAGGGTGCGGACTCAGTAGTTGAGGCGCACGGGCTCAGTTGCTCTGCGGCATGTAGGATCTTCCCGGACCAGGGATTGAACCCGTGTCCCCTGCATTGGCAGGTGGGTTCTTAACCACTGCGCCACCAGGGAAGCCCTGTCGACTTTTTAATGATGGCCATCCTGACTTTTGTGAGGTGCTACCTCATTGTATTTTTGATTTGCATTTCTCTAATAATTAGTGATATTGAGCATCTTTTCATGTGCCTGTTGGCCATCCGAATATCTCCTTTGGAGAAATGTCTATTTAGGTACATGGACACATCTTTATCCTCCAGAGTTCATAGTTCACATGAGGGGTTATTCCTGGTATTACACATTCTGTGTGTTTAGATGAATATATAATGATATGTATCCACCAGTGTAGTATCATACAGGGTGTTTTCACTACCCTAAAAACCCTCTGTGTTCTGCCTCCCTGCAATACTGTCAACGACTGATTTTTTTATGTCTCCATGGTTTTGCCTTTTCCAGAATTCAGGTGGTTGGGAGGGATCATCCAGTGTGCAGGCCGCCCTTTCAGACTGGCTTCTTTCACTTAGTAGTATGTGTTTAAGTTTCTTCCATGTCTTTTCATGAATTGGTAACTCATTTTTAGCACTGAATAATATTCCATTGTCTGTTTATACCACAGTGTATTTATCCATTCACTTTTTAAAGGACATCTTGAATGCGTCCAAGTTTTGGCAGTTATAAATAAAGTTCCCGTAAGTTTCCGTGTTCAGGTTTTCATGTGGACATAGATGTCAGCATTTGAGTACATGCCAAGAACAGTGATTCCTGGATTGTGTGAGATGAGTATGTTTAGTTTTGTAGGAAACTGCCAGACTGTCTTCCAAAGTGGCTGCATCATTTTGCATTCCCACTAGTAGTGTATGAATTTGCGTTGCTTTGCATCCTCTCCAGTATTTGCTGTTGTCAGTGTTTTGGATTTTGGCCATCCTAAAAGGTGTGTGGTGGTATCTCATTGTTGTAATTCTCAATTCCTGGGACTTCCCTGGTGGCACAGTGGTTAAGAGTCTGCCTGCCAATGCAAGGGACATGGGTTTGATCCCTGGTCCAGGAAGATCCCACATGCCACGGGGCAACTAAGCCCATGTGCCACAACCACTGAGCCTGCACTCTAGAGCCCGCCAGCCACAACTACTGAGCCCATGTGCCGCAAGTACTGAAGCACCTAGGGCCAGTGCTCAGCAACAAGAGAAGCCACTGAAATAAGAAGCCTGTGCACCACAACAAAGAGTAGCCCACCCTTGCTACAGCTAGAGAAAGCCCTCGCAGCAACGAAGACCCAATGCAGCCAAGAACAAATAAATAAATAAATTTATAAAAAAATCTCAATTCCCTAATGACATGTGATATTGAACACCTTTTCATATGTTTCCTTGCCGTGTGTATATCTTCTTTAGTGAGGTGTCTGTTAAGACCTTTTGCCCATTTTTAAAAATTAGACTCTCCATTTTCTTATTGCTGTTTTAAGAATTCTTTGTAAATGTTGAATGATAGTCCTTTATCAGATCTGCCTTTTGCAGATATTTTCTCGTAACCTGTGGCTTGTCTTTCCTTTCTCTTGACATTGTCTTTTGCAGAGCAGAAGTTTTGAATTGTCATGAAGTCCAGTTTACCAATTATTTCTTTCCTGGATTGTACTTTGGTGTTGTATTTAAAATATCCTCATCATACTTGTCACCTAGATTTTCTTCTGTGTTATCTTCTGGGAGTTCTGTGGTTTTGCATTTTAGTGTGATCCATTTGAGTTAATGTTTGTGGAAGGTGTAAAGTCTGTGCCTAGATTCATTTTTTTTTCGCGTGTGGATGTCCAATTATTCCAGCATCATTTGTTGAAAAGACTATCCTTGTTCTACTGTCCTTTGCTGCCTTTGTCAAAGATTAATTGTCTATGTTTGTGTAAGTATTTCTAGGCTCTGTATTCTGTTTCATACATTTATTTTGTTATTCTTTTATGAATATCATCCTGTCTTGATCACTGCAGCTTTATAGTAAGTTTTGAAGTCAGGTGGAGTCAGTCCTCAGACTTGCTTTTCTTTACTTAAAAGTCTGTTCCTAGTTGCTCCAAACCTGTACAACTCCTTTATTTCAGTGGGTTCATGCATGTCTATGTTTTAATCCTTCCTGCTCTTACGAAGCCTATCCTGACCACCTTATCAGTCACTTCACTTTCTTTGTTTATTTAATAATTTATATTGACATTTGTAGCTAGTCATCTTTTCTTCTTTGTTTTTAAATTTTATTTATGTATTTATTATTTTTGGGGGGTACACCAAGTTCAATCATCTGTTTTTATACACATATCCCCGTATTCCCTCCCTCCCTTGACTCCCCCCTCACCCTCCCTCGAGTCCCCCCCACCCTCCCTGTCCCAGTCCTCTAAGGCATCTTCCATCCTCGAGTTGAACTCCCTTTGTTATACAACAGCTTCCCACTGGTTATCTACTTTACAGTTGGTAATATATATATGTCTGTGCTACTCTCTTGCTTTGTCTCAGCTTCCCCTTCACCTCCCGGCCCCTCCCAAGCCTCGAGTTCTCCAGTCCATTCTCTGCACCTGCGTCCTTGTTCTTGTCCCTGAGATCATCAGTACCATTTTTAGATTCCGTATATGTGAGTTAGCATACAATATTTGTCTTTCCCTTTCGGACTGACTTCACTCTGTATGACAGATTCTAGGTCTATCCACCTCATTACATAGAGCTCCATCTCATCCCTTTTTATAGCTGAGTAATATTCCATTGTATATATATGCCACATCTTCTTTATCCATTCATTTGTTGATGGGCATTTAGGTTGCTTCCATGTCCTGGCTATTGTAAATAGTGCTGCAGTAAACATTATGGTACATGTTTCTTTTGGGATTATGGTTTTCTTTTGGTATATGCTCAGTAGTGGGATTACTGGATCATATGGTAGTTCTAGTTGTAGATTTTTAAGGAACCTCCGAATTGTTTTCCATAGTGGTTGTACCAACTTACAATCCCACCAATAGTGCAGGAGAGTTCCCTTTTCTCCACACCCTCTCCAACATTTGTTGTTTCCAGATTTTGTGATGATGGCCATTCTGATCGGCGTGAGGTGACACCTCATTGTGGCTTTGACTTGCATTTCTCTAATGATTAGTGATGTTGAGCATCTTTTCATGTGTTTGTTGGCCATCTGTTTGTCTTCTTTGGAGAAATGTCTATTTAGGTCTTCCGCCCATTTGTGGATTGGGTTATTTGCTTTTTTGGTATGAAGCTGCATGAGCTGCTTGTATATTTTGGAGGTTAATCCTTTGTCCGTTGTTTCATAGGCAACTATTTTTTCCCATTCTGAGGGTTGCCTTTTAGTCTTGTTTATGGTTTCTTTCGCTGTGCAAAAGCTTTTAAGTTTTATGAGGTCCCATTTGTTTATTCTTGATTTTATTTCCATGATTCTAGGAGGTGGGTCAGAAAGGACCTTGCTTTGATGGATGTCATAGAGTGTTCTGCCTATGTTTTCCTCGAGGAGTTTGATAGTGTCTGGCCTTCCATGTAGGTCTTTAATCCATTTGGAGTTTATTTTTGTGTATGGTGTTAGGAAGTGTTCTAAGTTCATTCTTTTACATGTTGCTGTCCAATTTTCCCAGCACCACTTATTGAAGAGGCTGTCTTTTTTCCATTGTATATTCGTGCCTCCTTTGTCAAAGATAAGCTGCCCATATATGCTTGGGTTTACCTCTGAGTTCTTTATTCTGTTCTATTGATCTCACTTTCTATTTTTGTGCCAGTACCATACTGTCTTGATCATGGTGGCCTTGTAGTATAGTTTGAAGTCAGGAAGCCTAATTCCACCAACTCCGTCTTTCCTTCTCAAGATTGCTTTGGCTATTCGGGGTCTTTTGTGTTTCCCTACAAATCGTAAGATTTCTTGTTCTAGTTCTGTGAAAAATGCCGTTGGTAATTTGATCGGGATTGCGTTGAATCTGCAAATTGTTTTGGGTAAGATAGTCATTTTCACAATATTGATTCTTCCAATCCAAGAACATGGTATGTCCCTCCATCTGTTTGTGTCGTCTCTGATTTCTTTTATCAGTGTCTTAAAGTTTTCTGCATACAGATCTTTTGCCTCCTTAGGCAGATTTACTCCTAGGTATTTTCTTCTTTTGGTTGCAATGGTAAATGGGAGAGTTTCCTTAATTTCTCTTTCTGCTCTTTCATTGTTAGTGTATAGGAATGCAAGAGATTTCTGTGCATTAATTTTGTATCCTGCTACTTTACTAAATTCATCTATCAGTGCTAGCAGTTTTCTGGTAGCATCTTTAGGGTTTTCTATATATAATATCATGTCATCTGCAAAGAGTGACAATTTGACTTCTTCTTTTCCAATTTGGATTCCTTTTATTTCTTTGTCTTCTCTGATTGCTGTGGCTCAAACTTCTAAAACTATGTTGAATCTTCGCCCTTTTTTTCCTGATGAGACTGGCTAATGGTTTATCAATTTTGTTATCTTCTCAAAGAACCAGCTTTTAGTTTTATTGATCTTTGATGTTGTTTCCTTCATTTCTTTTGCATTTATTTCTGATATGATCTTTCTGATTTCTTTCCTTCTGCTCACTTTGGGGTTTTTTTGTTCTTTCTGTAATTGTTTTAGGTGTTAAGGTTAGGTTGTTTATTTGATATTTTTCTTGTTTCTTGAGCTAGGACTGTATTGCTATCAACTTCCCTCTTAGAACTGCTTTTGCTGCATCCCATAGATTTTGGGTTGTTGTGTTTTCATTGTCATTTGTTTCTAGGTATTTTTTGATTTCCTCTTTGATTTCTTGAGTGATTTCTTGGTTGTTTAATAGCATATTGTTTAGTCGCCATGTGTTTGTATTTTTTCCAGTTTTTTTCCTGTAATTGATATGTAGTCTCATGTCATTGTGGTCAGAGAAAATGCTTGATACGATTTCAATTTTTTGGAATTTACTGAGGCTTGATTTGTGACCCAAGATGTGATCTCTCCTAGAAAATTTTCCATGTGCACTTGAGAAGAAAGTGTATTCTGTCGTTTTGGGATGGAATGTCCTATAAATATTCATTAAGTCGAGATGGCCTAATGTGTCATGTAAAGGTTGCATGTCCTTATTTATTTTCTGCTTGGATGATCTGTCCATTGATGTAAGTGGGGTGTTCAAGTCTCGTCCTATTATTCTGTTACTGTCGATTTCCCCTTTTATGGCTGTTAGCATTTGCCTTATGTATTGAGGTGCTCCTATGTTGGGTGCATAGATATTTACAGTTGTTCTATGTTCTTCTTGGGTGGATCCCTTGATCATTCTGTAGTGTCCTTCCTTGTCTCTTGTAATAGTCTTTACTTTAAAGTCTAATGTGTCTGATATGAGTATTGCTCCTCCAGCTTTCTTTTGACTTCCATTTGCATGGAATATCTTTTTCCATCCCTTTACTTTCAGTCTATATATGTCCCTTGGTCTGAAGTGGGTTTCTTGTAGGCAGCATATGTAAGGGTCTTGTTTTTGTATCCATTCAGCCAGTTTATGTCTTTTGGTTGGAGCATTTAATCCATGTACAATTCATGTGATGATTGACATGTATGTTCCTATTACCATTTTGTTCATTGTTTTGGGTTTGTTTTTGTAGATCTGTTCCTTCTCTTGTATTTCCTGCTTCGAAAAGTTCCTTTAGCAATTGTTGTAAGGCTGGTTTGGTGGTGCTGAATTCTCTTAGCTGTTGCTTGTCTGTAAAGCTTTTGATTTCTCCATGGAATCTGAATGAGATTCTTGCTGGGTAGAGTATGCTTGCCTGTAGGTTTTTCTCTCTCAGGACTTTCAATATATCCTGCCACTCCCTTCTGGCCTGCAGAGTTTCTGCAGAAACATAAGCTGTTATCCTTTTGCGTTATTTGTTGCTTTTCTCTTGCTGCTTTTAATATGTTTTCTTTGTGTTTAATTTTCATTAGTTTGGTTAATATGTGCCTCAGTGTATTTCTCCTTGGGTTTATTCTAGATGGGACTCTCTGCACTTCTTGGACTTGATGAATTATTTCCTTTCCCATGTTGGGGAAGTTTTCCACTATAACCTCTTCAAATATTTTCTCGGACCCTTTCGTTGTTTTTCTTCTGGGATGCCTATGATTCGAATGTTGGTGGGCTTAATGTTGTCACCAAGGTCTCTGAGACTGTCTTCCATTCTTTTTATCCTTTTTTCTTTTTCCTGCTCTGTGGCAGTTATTTCCCCCATTCTATCTTCCAACTCACTTGTTCATTCTTCTGCCTCAGTTATTCTGCTGTTTGTAGCATCTAGAGTATTTGTAATTTTGGTTATTTTGTTATCTATTACTGTTTGTTTGTTCTTTAGTTCTTCTGAGTCCTTATTAACTGTTTCTTGTATTTTCTCTATTTGGTTATCGAGATTTTGGATCATCTTTACTATCATTACTCTGAATGCTTTTTCAGGCAATTTTCCTATTTCCTCTTCATTTATTTGGTCTTGTGTATTTTCACCTTGTTCCTTCATCTGTGACATATTTTTTTGTCATCTCATTTTTCCCCCACTTTGGATGGGTGGGATTGTGTTCCTCTCCCACTGGGTGTTTGGTCTGAGGTTTCAAGCACTGGAGTTTGTAGGCTGTTGAGTATAGCTGGGTCTTCGTGTTGAGTTGAGAACCTCTGGGAGACCTCACTCAGATGAATATTCCCTGCGAACTGGGTTTCCCTGCTAGTGCAATGTTTTGGACTCAGAGCTCCCACCTCAGGAGCTCAGACCTGACCCTGGGCTTGTGAATCAAGATCCCACAAGCCATGTGGAGCAGGAAAATGAAAACAATTTTAAAAAAAGGTAGGAGAAGAGCAGAGCAATAGCAAGATAAAAAATACGGTAATAGGAAACTAACAGATGTGTTAGAAAAATTTAAAAAACAATGGAGCAACAGCTGGAAGGTAAAACAACTGCAGTCGCCTAAGTGCGGAGGTGGAAAGAAAAAAAAAGAAAACAAAAAGCCAGAAAAGGCCTTGGCTGTGGGGGTGGGTCTTAGACAAGGGATGGCGGGGCGGGGGGGGGGGTGATTTCAGCAGTGGGCAGGGCCTACACTGCGAAAAGGCCTTGGGGGTGGTGGGGAATGGGGCTTAGGCCCAATGAGGCAGAGGGGCCCAGGAATGCCTCTGGTCCTGCGGGCAAAGGACCAGGTCAAGGTACCCAGTGAGCTCCCTGGGCCCGAGTTGGTGGGAGAAATGCTAGGCACCTCCCCTAGTTCTCCAATCTTGGAGGGTCGCTCCCCCTTGGGTTCTCTTCTTCCTCACCCCCTCTCTTCTATTCCCCCAGGACCCTCACAGCTGCAGGGGGCACTGAAAGGCAGGAGACCAGACTCTGATGCCCAACAGGCTTCTCAGGGCCAACTGGGCTAGGGTAACGCCTGCGGCACTTCCCCAGATCTCCCAGTCTCCTAAGGTTCCTGTCTGCCTCTCTTCCTCTCCCCCACCCCCCACTCTCCTAGGTCCCAAGCAGCTGGAGGGGGCCTGGAGTGTGAAAGCTCAGGTCTGTGAGCCTAGCAGGCTTCCCAGAGCTAGTAGGCAGGGGAAATCCCTTCTCCGCCTCCCTTGATCCTCCAATCCCAGAAGGCCCCCTCCCCTGCCTGCCTCTGCTCTTCTTCCCTGCTTTCCTTCTACACCCCTAGGACCAGTGAGACCAAGAGGGGCCCCTGGAGGACTGAAGACCAGGCCTGGGGGCACAACAGGCCTCCCGGTGCCAAGTGGGTAGGGAGATTTCCCGCAGTGTCTACCCCTGATCCTCTGGTCCTGCAAGGTCCCCCCCCCACTGCTGTCTGCCTCTCTTCCTCTTCTCCTCTCCTACCTCCCTCCCAGGCTTGTACGACCCACTCAGCCAGAGAGACCGAGGGACCAGACTCAGGAGCCCAGCAGGCTTCTTGGGCCAGTGGGCAGCGGAAATGCCTTCCACTCCTCCCCGATCCTCTGATCCCAGAGCATCCCTCCCCTCTTCTGTCGCTCTTCTTTTCCCCCCACCGCTTCCCTCCTGTACTTCTAGGATCAACGGCCTGGAGGAACCTTGGAAGGTGGAGGACCCGCCCAGAAGATATACCCAGCGGTGCCTCCCCTATTCTTCTGACCTGGAGAGATCCCTTCCCACCCCCACTGTCTGCCTCGCCACCCCCCCACACGCCCAGGATCCTCGTGCCGGAGGGGGGCCTGGAGAGTAAAGGACCAAGCCTGGGAGCCCAGTCGGCCTCCCTGGCCAAGAGGGCAGGCAAAGTGCCCTCTCGCCTCCCCATCCCCCAATCTCAAGGCCCCCACCCCACCTGTCCACCTCTCCACCTCCTCACTCCTCCTCCATCCTTCACACACCCCCAGGACCCAGGCAGCGCAGAGGGGGCCTTGGAGGGTGGAGGACCCTGCTGGGGGGCCCAGCAGGCCCTCCAGCTGGGGAGCTCAGCAGGCCTCCTGGCCTCCTGGGTGGGAGAAACCCAGTTGCAGTTTCCTGATCTCCCCAGCCCTCAACGGTCCCTCCAGACCTCCCCCAGCCACCCCCCAGGGGCGCTGGTCCAGTGTGGCTTCCCCTTCCCCGCCCCCCTGACTTGCCCCAGGTCCTACCTGGTTGCTGCGGGGTTCCCGCAGTCTGCTTGGGTCTCAGGTCCCCCGCTGGCATCTGGCAACTGATCTATTTGTGGGGAGATGTGATCTCTGCGTCTTCCCAGGCTGTCATCTTGACTCCGCCCCCTTCATTAATATGTAAATAAAATATTAATTAACATTATATCATTATGAACTCAGGATCAATGAACAAGTGTAGGATTATGACTTCCTTTATACTTTTACAACATTCCTTGAGGCCTTTAGATTTCCTCCTTTGATTTCCCTACCCCTTGTCTTCCCACTCTATTACAGGAGATTGAATATGGTTCCCTGTGTTATACAGTAAGACCTTGTTGTTTATCTATTTCATATATAGTAGTTTGTATCTGCTAATCCCAAACTCCTAATTTATCTCTTCCCCACCCACTTTCCTCTTTGCTAACCACAAATTTGTTTTCTATGTCTATGAGTCTGTCTCTGTTTTGTAAATAGGTTCATTTGTATCCTATTTTAGATGCCACACGTAAGTAACATCATATGGTGTTTATCTTCCTCTTCCTGACTTATTTCCCTTAGTATGATAATCTCCAGGTCCATCCATGTTGCTTCCAATGGCATTATTTCATTCTTTATCATGGCCCCGTAAGTATTCTATTGTATACATGTAGCAGATCTTTATGTGCTCCTCTGTAAATGGACATTAGGTTGCTCACATGTCTTGGCTACTGTAGATAGTGCTGCTGTGAACATTGGGGTGCGTGTATCTTTTCAAATTGCAGTTTTTTCTGGATAGAGGCCCCAGACTGGGATTGCTGGGTCACATGGCAACTCTATTTTGAGTTTTTTTAAGAAACCTCCATACTGTTTTCTAAAATAGCTGCACCAATTTACATTCCTACCTCCAGTGTAGGAGGGTTCCCTTTTCTCCAGGCCCTCTCCAGCATTTCTTATTTGTAGCATTTTTCTCTTTTTTTTTAAACCTTGAAGATCACCGTTTTTAAAATTTATTTATTTATTTATTTATTTATTTATTTATTTATTTATTTATTTATTTATTTATTGGCTGCATTGGGTCTTTGTTGCTGGGCCCGGGCTTTCTCTAGTTGTGATGAGCAGGGGCTGCTCTTCGTTGTGGTGCGCAGGCTTCTCAGTGCAGTGGCTTCTCTTGCTGCGGAGCTCAGGCTCTAGGCTGGCAGGCTTCAGTAGTTGCAGGGTGCGGACTCAGTAGTTGAGGCGCACGGGCTCAGTTGCTCTGCGGCATGTAGGATCTTCCCGGACCAGGGATTGAACCCGTGTCCCCTGCATTGGCAGGTGGGTTCTTAACCACTGCGCCACCAGGGAAGCCCTGTCGACTTTTTAATGATGGCCATCCTGACTGTTGTGAGGTTCTACCTCATTGTATTTTTGATTTGCATTTCTCTAATAATTAGTGATATTGAGCATCTTTTCATGTGCCTGTTGGCCATCCGAATATCTCCTTTGGAGAAATGTCTATTTAGGTACATGGACACATCTTTATCCTCCAGAGTTCATAGTTCACATGAGGGGTTATTCCTGGTATTACACATTCTGTGTGTTTAGATGAATATATAATGATATGTATCCACCAGTGTAGTATCATACAGGGTGTTTTCACTACCCTAAAAACCCTCTGTGTTCTGCCTCCCTGCAATACTGTCAACGACTGATTTTTTTATGTCTCCATGGTTTTGCCTTTTCCAGAATTCAGGTGGTTGGGAGGGATCATCCAGTGTGCAGGCCGCCCTTTCAGACTGGCTTCTTTCACTTAGTAGTATGTGTTTAAGTTTCTTCCATGTCTTTTCATGAATTGGTAACTCATTTTTAGCACTGAATAATATTCCATTGTCTGTTTATACCACAGTGTATTTATCCATTCACTTTCTAAAGGACATCTTGAATGCGTCCACGTTTTGGCAGTTATAAATAAAGTTCCCGTAAGTTTCCGTGTTCAGGTTTTCATGTGGACATAGATGTCAGCATTTGAGTACATGCCAAGAACAGTGATTCCTGGATTGTGTGAGATGAGTATGTTTAGTTTTGTAGGAAACTGCCAGACTGTCTTCCAAAGTGGCTGCATCATTTTGCATTCCCACTAGTAGTGTATGAATTTGCGTTGCTTTGCATCCTCTCCAGTATTTGCTGTTGTCAGTGTTTTGGATTTTGGCCATCCTAAAAGGTGTGTGGTGGTATCTCATTGTTGTAATTCTCAATTCCTGGGACTTCCCTGGTGGCACAGTGGTTAAGAGTCTGCCTGCCAATGCAAGGGACATGGGTTTGATCCCTGGTCCAGGAAGATCCCACATGCCACGGGGCAACTAAGCCCATGTGCCACAACCACTGAGCCTGCACTCTAGAGCCCGCCAGCCACAACTACTGAGCCCATGTGCCGCAAGTACTGAAGCACCTAGGGCCAGTGCTCAGCAACAAGAGAAGCCACTGAAATAAGAAGCCTGTGCACCACAACAAAGAGTAGCCCACCCTTGCTACAGCTAGAGAAAGCCCTCGCAGCAACGAAGACCCAATGCAGCCAAGAACAAATAAATAAATAAATTTATAAAAAAATCTCAATTCCCTAATGACATGTGATATTGAACACCTTTTCATATGTTTCCTTGCCGTGTGTATATCTTCTTTAGTGAGGTGTCTGTTAAGACCTTTTGCCCATTTTTAAAAATTAGACTCTCCATTTTCTTATTGCTGTTTTAAGAATTCTTTGTAAATGTTGAATGATAGTCCTTTATCAGATCTGCCTTTTGCAGATATTTTCTCGTAACCTGTGGCTTGTCTTTCCTTTCTCTTGACATTGTCTTTTGCAGAGCAGAAGTTTTGAATTGTCATGAAGTCCAGTTTACCAATTATTTCTTTCCTGGATTGTACTTTGGTGTTGTATTTAAAATATCCTCATCATACTTGTCACCTAGATTTTCTTCTGTGTTATCTTCTGGGAGTTCTGTGGTTTTGCATTTTAGTGTGATCCATTTGAGTTAATGTTTGTGGAAGGTGTAAAGTCTGTGCCTAGATTCATTTTTTTTTCGCGTGTGGATGTCCAATTATTCCAGCATCATTTGTTGAAAAGACTATCCTTGTTCTACTGTCCTTTGCTGCCTTTGTCAAAGATTAATTGTCTATGTTTGTGTAAGTATTTCTAGGCTCTGTATTCTGTTTCATACATTTATTTTGTTATTCTTTTATGAATATCATCCTGTCTTGATCACTGCAGCTTTATAGTAAGTTTTGAAGTCAGGTGGAGTCAGTCCTCAGACTTGCTTTTCTTTACTTAAAAGTCTGTTCCTAGTTGCTCCAAACCTGTACAACTCCTTTATTTCAGTGGGTTCATGCATGTCTATGTTTTAATCCTTCCTGCTCTTACGAAGCCTATCCTGACCACCTTATCAGTCACTTCACTTTCTTTGTTTATTTAATAATTTATATTGAAATTTGTAGCTAGTCATCTTTTCTTTTTTGTTTTTAAATTTTATTTATGTATTTATTATTTTTGGGGGGTACACCAAGTTCAATCATCTGTTTTTATACACATATCCCCGTATTCCCTCCCTCCCTTGACTCCCCCCTCACCCTCCCTCGAGTCCCCCCCACCCTCCCTGTCCCAGTCCTCTAAGGCATCTTCCATCCTCGAGTTGAACTCCCTTTGTTATACAACAGCTTCCCACTGGTTATCTACTTTACAGTTGGTAATATATATATGTCTGTGCTACTCTCTTGCTTCGTCTCAGCTTCCCCTTCACCTCCCGGCCCCTCCCAAGCCTCGAGTTCTCCAGTCCATTCTCTGCACCTGCGTCCTTGTTCTTGTCCCTGAGATCATCAGTACCATTTTTAGATTCCGTATATGTGAGTTAGCATACAATATTTGTCTTTCTCTTTCGGACTGACTTCACTCTGTATGACAGATTCTAGGTCTATCCACCTCATTACATAGAGCTCCATCTCATCCCTTTTTATAGCTGAGTAATATTCCATTGTATATATATGCCACATCTTCTTTATCCATTCATTTGTTGATGGGCATTTAGGTTGCTTCCATGTCCTGGCTATTGTAAATAGTGCTGCAGTAAACATTATGGTACATGTTTCTTTTGGGATTATGGTTTTCTTTTGGTATATGCTCAGTAGTGGGATTACTGGATCATATGGTAGTTCTAGTTGTAGTTTTTTAAGGAACCTCCGAATTGTTTTCCATAGTGGTTGTACCAACTTACAATCCCACCAATAGTGCAGGAGAGTTCCCTTTTCTCCACACCCTCTCCAACATTTGTTGTTTCCAGATTTTGTGATGATGGCCATTCTGATCGGCGTGAGGTGACACCTCATTGTGGCTTTGACTTGCATTTCTCTAATGATTAGTGATGTTGAGCATCTTTTCATGTGTTTGTTGGCCATCTGTTTGTCTTCTTTGGAGAAATGTCTATTTAGGTCTTCCGCCCATTTGTGGATTGGGTTATTTGCTTTTTTGGTATGAAGCTGCATGAGCTGCTTGTATAATTTGGAGGTTAATCCTTTGTCCGTTGTTTCATAGGCAACTATTTTTTCCCATTCTGAGGGTTGCCTTTTAGTCTTGTTTATGGTTTCTTTCACTGTGCAAAAGCTTTTAAGTTTTATGAGGTCCCATTTGTTTATTCTTGATTTTATTTCCATGATTCTAGGAGGTGGGTCAGAAAGGACCTTGCTTTGATGGATGTCATAGAGTGTTCTGCCTATGTTTTCCTCGAGGAGTTTGATAGTGTCTGGCCTTCCATGTAGGTCTTTAATCCCTTTGGAGTTTATTTTTGTGTATGGTGTTAGGAAGTGTTCTAAGTTCATTCTTTTACATGTTGCTGTCCAATTTTCCCAGCACCACTTATTGAAGAGGCTGTCTTTTTTCCATTGTATATTCGTGCCTCCTTTGTCAAAGATAAGCTGCCCATATATGCTTGGGTTTACCTCTGAGTTCTTTATTCTGTTCTATTGATCTCACTTTCTATTTTTGTGCCAGTACCATACTGTCTTGATCATGGTGGCCTTGTAGTATAGTTTGAAGTCAGGAAGCCTAATTCCACCAACTCCGTCTTTCCTTCTCAAGATTGCTTTGGCTATTCGGGGTCTTTTGTGTTTCCCTACAAATCGTAAGATTTCTTGTTCTAGTTCTGTGAAAAATGCCGTTGGTAATTTGATCGGGATTGCGTTGAATCTGCAAATTGTTTTGGGTAAGATAGTCATTTTCACAATATTGATTCTTCCAATCCAAGAACATGGTATGTCCCTCCATCTGTTTGTGTCGTCTCTGATTTCTTTTATCAGTGTCTTAAAGTTTTCTGCATACAGATCTTTTGCCTCCTTAGGCAGATTTACTCCTAGGTATTTTCTTCTTTTGGTTGCAATGGTAAATGGGAGAGTTTCCTTAATTTCTCTTTCTGCTCTTTCGTTGTTAGTGTATAGGAATGCAAGAGATTTTTGTGCATTAATTTTGTATCCTGCTACTTTACTAAATTCATCTATCAGTGCTAGCAGTTTTCTGGTAGCATCTTTAGGGTTTTCTATATATAATATCATGTCATCTGCAAAGAGTGACAATTTGACTTCTTCTTTTCCAATTTGGATTCCTTTTATTTCTTTGTCTTCTCTGATTGCTGTGGCTCAAACTTCTAAAACTATGTTGAATCTTCGCCCTTTTTTTCCTGATGAGACTGGCTAATGGTTTATCAATTTTGTTATCTTCTCAAAGAACCAGCTTTTAGTTTTATTGATCTTTGATGTTGTTTCCTTCATCTCTTTTGCATTTATTTCTGATATGATCTTTCTGATTTCTTTCCTTCTGCTCACTTTGGGGTTTTTTTCTTCTTTCTGTAATTGTTTTAGGTGTTAAGGTTAGGTTGTTTATTTGATATTTTTCTTGTTTCTTGAGCTAGGACTGTATTGCTATCAACTTCCCTCTTAGAACTGCTTTTGCTGCATCCCATAGATTTTGGGTTGTTGTGTTTTCATTGTCATTTGTTTCTAGGTATTTTTTGATTTCCTCTTTGATTTCTTGAGTGATTTCTTGGTTGTTTAATAGCATATTGTTTAGTCGCCATGTGTTTGTATTTTTTCCAGTTTTTTTCCTGTAATTGATATGTAGTCTCATGTCATTGTGGTCAGAGAAAATGCTTGATACGATTTCAATTTTTTGGAATTTACTGAGGCTTGATTTGTGACCCAAGATGTGATCTCTCCTAGAAAATTTTCCATGTGCACTTGAGAAGAAAGTGTATTCTGTCGTTTTGGGATGGAATGTCCTATAAATATTCATTAAGTCGAGATGGCCTAATGTGTCATGTAAAGGTTGCATGTCCTTATTTATTTTCTGCTTGGATGATCTGTCCATTGATGTAAGTGGGGTGTTCAAGTCTCGTCCTATTATTCTGTTACTGTCGATTTCCCCTTTTATGGCTGTTAGCATTTGCCTTATGTATTGAGGTGCTCCTATGTTGGGTGCATAGATATTTACAGTTGTTCTATGTTCTTCTTGGGTGGGTCCCTTGATCATTCTGTAGTGTCCTTCCTTGTCTCTTGTAATAGTCTTTACTTTAAAGTCTAATGTGTCTGATATGAGTATTGCTCCTCCAGCTTTCTTTTGACTTCCATTTGCATGGAATATCTTTTTCCATCCCTTTACTTTCAGTCTATATATGTCCCTTGGTCTGAAGTGGGTTTCTTGTAGACAGCATATGTAAGGGTCTTGTTTTTGTATCCATTCAGCCAGTTTATGTCTTTTGGTTGGAGCATTTAATCCATGTACAATTCATGTGATGATTGACATGTATGTTCCTATTACCATTTTGTTCATTGTTTTGGGTTTGTTTTTGTAGATCTGTTCCTTCTCTTGTATTTCCTGCTTCGAAAAGTTCCTTTAGCAATTGTTGTAAGGCTGGTTTGGTGGTGCTGAATTCTCTTAGCTGTTGCTTGTCTGTAAAGCTTTTGATTTCTCCATGGAATCTGAATGAGATTCTTGCTGGGTAGAGTATGCTTGCCTGTAGGTTTTTCTCTCTCAGGACTTTCAATATATCCTGCCACTCCCTTCTGGCCTGCAGAGTTTCTGCAGAAACATAAGCTGTTATCCTTTTGCGTTATTTGTTGCTTTTCTCTTGCTGCTTTTAATATGTTTTCTTTGTGTTTAATTTTCATTAGTTTGGTTAATATGTGCCTCAGTGTATTTCTCCTTGGGTTTATTCTAGATGGGACTCTCTGCACTTCTTGGACTTGATGAATTATTTCCTTTCCCATGTTGGGGAAGTTTTCCACTATAACCTCTTCAAATATTTTCTCGGACCCTTTCATTGTTTTTCTTCTGGGATGCCTATGATTCGAATGTTGGTGGGCTTAATGTTGTCACCAAGGTCTCTGAGACTGTCTTCCATTCTTTTTATTCTTTTTTCTTTTTCCTGCTCTGTGGCAGTTATTTCCCCCATTCTATCTTCCAACTCACTTGTTCATTCTTCTGCCTCAGTTATTCTGCTGTTTGTAGCATCTAGAGTATTTGTAATTTCGGTTATTTTGTTATCTATTACTGTTTGTTTGTTCTTTAGTTCTTCTGTGTCCTTATTAACTGTTTCTTGTATTTTCTCTATTTTGTTATTGAGGTTTTGGATCATCTTTACTATCATTACTCTGAATGCTTTTTCAGGCAATTTTCCTATTTCCTCTTCATTTATTTGGTCTTGTGTATTTTCACCTTGTTCCTTCATCTGTGACATATTTTTTTGTCATCTCATTTTTCCCCCACTTTGGATGGGTGGGATTGTGTTCCTCTCCCACTGGGTGTTTGGTCTGAGGTTTCAAGCACTGGAGTTTGTAGGCTGTTGAGTATAGCTGGGTCTTCGTGTTGAGTTGAGAACCTCTGGGAGACCTCACTCAGATGAATATTCCCTGCGAACTGGGTTTCCCTGCTAGTGCAATGTTTTGGACTCAGAGCTCCCACCTCAGGAGCTCAGACCTGACCCTGGGCTTGTGAATCAAGATCCCACAAGCCATGTGGAGCAGGAAAATGAAAACAATTTAAAAAAAAGGTAGGAGAAGAGCAGAGCAATAGCAAGATAAAAAATACGGTAATAGGAAACTAACAGATGTGTTAGAAAAATTTAAAAAACAATGGAACAACAGCTGGAAGGTAAAACAACTGCAGTGGCCTAAGTGAGGAGGTGGAAAGTAAAAAAAAGAAAACAAAAAGCCAGAAAAGGCCTTGGCTGTGGGGGTGGGTCTTAGACAAGGGATGGCGGGGCGGGGGGGGGGTGATTTCAGCAGTGGGCAGGGCCTACACTGCGAAAAGGCCTTGGGGGTGGTGGGGAATGGGGCTTAGGCCCAATGAGGCAGAGGGGCCCAGGAATGCCTCTGGTCCTGCGGGCAAAGGACCAGGTCAAGGTACCCAGTGAGCTCCCTGGGCCCGAGTTGGTGGGAGAAATGCTAGGCACCTCCCCTAGTTCTCCAATCTTGGAGGGTCGCTCCCCCTTGGGTTCTCTTCTTCCTCACCCCCTCTCTTCTATTCCCCCAGGACCCTCACAGCTGCAGGGGGCACTGAAAGGCAGGAGACCAGACTCTGATGCCCAACAGGCTTCTCAGGGCCAACTGGGCTAGGGTAACGCCTGCGGCACTTCCCCAGATCTCCCAGTCTCCTAAGGTTCCTGTCTGCCTCTCTTCCTCTCCCCCACCCCCCACCCTCCTAGGTCCCAAGCAGCTGGAGGGGGCCTGGAGTGTGAAAGCCCAGGTCTGTGAGCCTAGCAGGCTTCCCAGAGCTAGTAGGCAGGGGAAATACCTTCTCCGCCTCCCTTGATCCTCCAATCCCAGAAGGCCCCCTCCCCTGCCTGCCTCTGCTCTTCTTCCCTGCTTTCCTTCTACACCCCTAGGACCAGTGAGACCAAGAGGGGCCCCTGGAGGACTGAAGACCAGGCCTGGGGGCACAACAGGCCTCCCGGTGCCAAGTGGGTAGGGAGATTTCCCGCAGTGTCTACCCCTGATCCTCTGGTCCTGCAAGGTCCACCCCCCACTGCTGTCTGCCTCTCTTCCTCTTCTCCTCTCCTACCTCCCTCCCAGGCTTGTACGACCCACTCAGCCAGAGAGACCGAGGGACCAGACTCAGGAGCCCAGCAGGCTTCTTGGGCCAGTGGGCAGCGGAAATGCCTTCCACTCCTCCCCTGATCCTCTGATCCCAGAGCATCCCTCCCCTCTTCTGTCGCTCTTCTTTTCCCCCCACCGCTTCCCTCCTGTACTTCTAGGATCAACGGCCTGGAGGAGCCTTGGAAGGTGGAGGACCCGCCCAGAAGAAATACCCAGCGGTGCCTCCCCTATTCTTCTGACCTGGAGAGATCCCTTCCCACCCCCACTGTCTGCCTCGCCACCCCCCCACACCCCCAGGATCCTCATGCCGGAGGGGGGCCTGGAGAGTAAAGGACCAAGCCTGGGAGCCCAGTCGGCCTCCCTGGCCAAGAGGGCAGGCAAAGTGCCCTCTCGCCTCCCCATCCCCCAATCTCAAGGCCCCCACCCCACCTGTCCACCTCTCCACCTCCTCACTCCTCCTCCCTCCTTCACACACCCCCAGGACCCAGGCAGCACAGAGGGGGCGTTCGAGGGTGGAGGACCCTGCTGGGGGGCCCAGCAGGCCCTCCAGCTGGGGAGCTCAGCAGGCCTCCTGGCCTCCTGGGTGGGAGAAACCCAGTTGCAGTTTCCTGATCTCCCCAGCCCTCAACGGTCCCTCCAGACCTCCCCCAGCCACCCCCCAGGGGCGCTGGTCCAGTGTGGCTTCCCCTTCCCCGCCCCCCTGACTTGCCCCAGGTCCTACCTGGTTGCTGCGGGGTTCCCGCAGTCTGCTTGGGTCTCAGGTCCCCCGCTGGCATCTGGCAACTGATCTATTTGTGGGGAGATGTGATCTCTGCGTCTTCCCAGGCTGTCATCTTGACTCCGCCCCCTTCATTAATATGTAAATAAAATATTAATTAACATTATATCATTATGAACTCAGGATCAATGAACAAGTGTAGGATTATGACTTCCTTTATACTTTTACAACATTCCTTGAGGCCTTTAGATTTCCTCCTTTGATTTCCCTACCCCTTGTCTTCCCACTCTATTACAGGAGATTGAATATGGTTCCCTGTGTTATACAGTAAGACCTTGTTGTTTATCTATTTCATATATAGTAGTTTGTATCTGCTAATCCCAAACTCCTAATTTATCTCTTCCCCACCCACTTTCCCCTTTGCTAACCACAAATTTGTTTTCTATGTCTATGAGTCTGTCTCTGTTTTGTAAATAGGTTCATTTGTATCCTATTTTAGATGCCACACGTAAGTAACATCATATGGTGTTTATCTTCCTCTTCCTGACTTATTTCCCTTAGTATGATAATCTCCAGGTCCATCCATGTTGCTTCCAATGGCATTATTTCATTCTTTATCATGGCCCCGTAAGTATTCTATTGTATACATGTAGCAGATCTTTATGTGCTCCTCTGTAAATGGACATTAGGTTGCTCACATGTCTTGGCTACTGTAGATAGTGCTGCTGTGAACATTGGGGTGCGTGTATCTTTTCAAATTGCAGTTTTTTCTGGATAGAGGCCCCAGACTGGGATTGCTGGGTCACATGGCAACTCTATTTTGAGTTTTTTTAAGAAACCTCCATACTGTTTTCTAAAATAGCTGCACCAATTTACATTCCTACCTCCAGTGTAGGAGGGTTCCCTTTTCTCCAGGCCCTCTCCAGCATTTCTTATTTGTAGCATTTTTCTCTTTTTTTTTAAACCTTGAAGATCACCGTTTTTAAAATTTATTTATTTATTTATTTATTTATTTATTTATTTATTTATTTATTTATTTATTGGCTGCATTGGGTCTTTGTTGCTGGGCCCGGGCTTTCTCTAGTTGTGATGAGCAGGGGCTGCTCTTCGTTGTGGTGCGCAGGCTTCTCAGTGCAGTGGCTTCTCTTGCTGCGGAGCTCAGGCTCTAGGCTGGCAGGCTTCAGTAGTTGCAGGGTGCGGACTCAGTAGTTGGGGCGCACGGGCTCAGTTGCTCTGCGGCATGTAGGATCTTCCCGGACCAGGGATTGAACCCGTGTCCCCTGCATTGGCAGGTGGGTTCTTAACCACTGCGCCACCAGGGAAGCCCTGTCGACTTTTTAATGATGGCCATCCTGACTGTTGTGAGGTGCTACCTCATTGTATTTTTGATTTGCATTTCTCTAATAATTAGTGATATTGAGCATCTTTTCATGTGCCTGTTGGCCATCCGAATATCTCCTTTGGAGAAATGTCTATTTAGGTACATGGACACATCTTTATCCTCCAGAGTTCATAGTTCACATGAGGGGTTATTCCTGGTATTACACATTCTGTGTGTTTAGATGAATATATAATGATATGTATCCACCAGTGTAGTATCATACAGGGTGTTTTCACTACCCTAAAAACCCTCTGTGTTCTGCCTCCCTGCAATACTGTCAACGACTGATTTTTTTATGTCTCCATGGTTTTGCCTTTTCCAGAATTCAGGTGGTTGGGAGGGATCATCCAGTGTGCAGGCCGCCCTTTCAGACTGGCTTCTTTCACTTAGTAGTATGTGTTTAAGTTTCTTCCATGTCTTTTCATGAATTGGTAACTCATTTTTAGCACTGAATAATATTCCATTGTCTGTTTATACCACAGTGTATTTATCCATTCACTTTCTAAAGGACATCTTGAATGCGTCCACGTTTTGGCAGTTATAAATAAAGTTCCCGTAAGTTTCCGTGTTCAGGTTTTCATGTGGACATAGATGTCAGCATTTGAGTACATGCCAAGAACAGTGATTCCTGGATTGTGTGAGATGAGTATGTTTAGTTTTGTAGGAAACTGCCAGACTGTCTTCCAAAGTGGCTGCATCATTTTGCATTCCCACTAGTAGTGTATGAATTTGCGTTGCTTTGCATCCTCTCCAGTATTTGCTGTTGTCAGTGTTTTGGATTTTGGCCATCCTAAAAGGTGTGTGGTGGTATCTCATTGTTTTAATTCTCAATTCCTGGGACTTCCCTGGTGGCACAGTGGTTAAGAGTCTGCCTGCCAATGCAAGGGACATGGGTTTGATCCCTGGTCCAGGAAGATCCCACATGCCACGGGGCAACTAAGCCCATGTGCCACAACCACTGAGCCTGCACTCTAGAGCCCGCCAGCCACAACTACTGAGCCCATGTGCCGCAAGTACTGAAGCACCTAGGGCCAGTGCTCAGCAACAAGAGAAGCCACTGAAATAAGAAGCCTGTGCACCACAACAAAGAGTAGCCCACCCTTGCTACAGCTAGAGAAAGCCCTCGCAGCAACGAAGACCCAATGCAGCCAAGAACAAATAAATAAATAAATTTATAAAAAAATCTCAATTCCCTAATGACATGTGATATTGAACACCTTTTCATATGTTTCCTTGCCGTGTGTATATCTTCTTTAGTGAGGTGTCTGTTAAGACCTTTTGCCCATTTTTAAAAATTAGACTCTCCATTTTCTTATTGCTGTTTTAAGAATTCTTTGTAAATGTTGAATGATAGTCCTTTATCAGATCTGCCTTTTGCAGATATTTTCTCGTAACCTGTGGCTTGTCTTTCCTTTCTCTTGACATTGTCTTTTGCAGAGCAGAAGTTTTGAATTGTCATGAAGTCCAGTTTACCAATTATTTCTTTCCTGGATTGTACTTTGGTGTTGTATTTAAAATATCCTCATCATACTTGTCACCTAGATTTTCTTCTGTGTTATCTTCTGGGAGTTCTGTGGTTTTGCATTTTAGTGTGATCCATTTGAGTTAATGTTTGTGGAAGGTGTAAAGTCTGTGTCTAGATTCATTTTTTTTTCGCGTGTGGATGTCCAATTATTCCAGCATCATTTGTTGAAAAGACTATCCTTGTTCTACTGTCCTTTGCTGCCTTTGTCAAAGATTAATTGTCTATGTTTGTGTAAGTATTTCTAGGCTCTGTATTCTGTTTCATACATTTATTTTGTTATTCTTTTATGAATATCATCCTGTCTTGATCACTGCAGCTTTATAGTAAGTTTTGAAGTCAGGTGGAGTCAGTCCTCAGACTTGCTTTTCTTTACTTAAAAGTCTGTTGCTAGTTGCTCCAAACCTGTACAACTCCTTTATTTCAGTGGGTTCATGCATGTCTATGTTTTAATCCTTCCTGCTCTTACGAAGCCTATCCTGACCACCTTATCAGTCACTTCACTTTCTTTGTTTATTTAATAATTTATATTGAAATTTGTAGCTAGTCATCTTTTCTTCTTTGTTTTTAAATTTTATTTATGTATTTATTATTTTTGGGGGGTACACCAAGTTCAATCATCTGTTTTTATACACATATCCCCGTATTCCCTCCCTCCCTTGACTCCCCACCCACCCTCCCTCGAGTCCCCCCCACCCTCCCTGTCCCAGTCCTCTAAGGCATCTTCCATCCTCGAGTTGAACTCCCTTTGTTATACAACAGCTTCCCACTGGTTATCTACTTTACAGTTGGTAATATATATATGTCTGTGCTACTCTCTTGCTTCGTCTCAGCTTCCCCTTCACCTCCCGGCCCCTCCCAAGCCTCGAGTTCTCCAGTCCATTCTCTGCACCTGCGTCCTTGTTCTTGTCCCTGAGATCATCAGTACCATTTTTAGATTCCGTATATGTGAGTTAGCATACAATATTTGTCTTTCTCTTTCGGACTGACTTCACTCTGTATGACAGATTCTAGGTCTACCCACCTCATTACATAGAGCTCCATCTCATCCCTTTTTATAGCTGAGTAATATTCCATTGTATATATATGCCACATCTTCTTTATCCATTCATTTGTTGATGGGCATTTAGGTTGCTTCCATGTCCTGGCTATTGTAAATAGTGCTGCAGTAAACATTATGGTACATGTTTCTTTTGGGATTATGGTTTTCTTTTGGTATATGCTCAGTAGTGGGATTACTGGATCATATGGTAGTTCTAGTTGTAGATTTTTAAGGAACCTCCGAATTGTTTTCCATAGTGGTTGTACCAACTTACAATCCCACCAATAGTGCAGGAGAGTTCCCTTTTCTCCACACCCTCTCCAACATTTGTTGTTTCCAGATTTTGTGATGATGGCCATTCTGATCGGCGTGAGGTGACACCTCATTGTGGCTTTGACTTGCATTTCTCTAATGATTAGTGATGTTGAGCATCTTTTCATGTGTTTGTTGGCCATCTGTTTGTCTTCTTTGGAGAAATGTCTATTTAGGTCTTCCGCCCATTTGTGGATTGGGTTATTTGCTTTTTTGGTATGAAGCTGCATGAGCTGCTTGTATAATTTGGAGGTTAATCCTTTGTCCGTTGTTTCATAGGCAACTATTTTTTCCCATTCTGAGGGTTGCCTTTTAGTCTTGTTTATGGTTTCTTTCACTGTGCAAAAGCTTTTAAGTTTTATGAGGTCCCATTTGTTTATTCTTGATTTTATTTCCATGATTCTAGGAGGTGGGTCAGAAAGGACCTTGCTTTGATGGATGTCATAGAGTGTTCTGCCTATGTTTTCCTCGAGGAGTTTGATAGTGTCTGGCCTTCCATGTAGGTCTTTAATCCCTTTGGAGTTTATTTTTGTGTATGGTGTTAGGAAGTGTTCTAAGTTCATTCTTTTACATGTTGCTGTCCAATTTTCCCAGCACCACTTATTGAAGAGGCTGTCTTTTTTCCATTGTATATTCGTGCCTCCTTTGTCAAAGATAAGCTGCCCATATATGCTTGGGTTTACCTCTGAGTTCTTTATTCTGTTCTATTGATCTCACTTTCTATTTTTGGGCCAGTACCATACTGTCTTGATCATGGTGGCCTTGTAGTATAGTTTGAAGTCAGGAAGCCTAATTCCACCAACTCCGTCTTTCCTTCTCAAGATTGCTTTGGCTATTCGGGGTCTTTTGTGTTTCCCTACAAATCGTAAGATTTCTTGTTCTAGTTCTGTGAAAAATGCCGTTGGTAATTTGATCGGGATTGCGTTGAATCTGCAAATTGTTTTGGGTAAGATAGTCATTTTCACAATATTGATTCTTCCAATCCAAGAACATGGTATGTCCCTCCATCTGTTTGTGTCGTCTCTGATTTCTTTTATCAGTGTCTTAAAGTTTTCTGCATACAGATCTTTTGCCTCCTTAGGCAGATTTACTCCTAGGTATTTTCTTCTTTTGGTTGCAATGGTAAATGGGAGAGTTTCCTTAATTTCTCTTTCTGCTCTTTCGTTGTTAGTGTATAGGAATGCAAGAGATTTCTGTGCATTAATTTTGTATCCTGCTACTTTACTAAATTCATCTATCAGTGCTAGCAGTTTTCTGGTAGCATCTTTAGGGTTTTCTATATATAATATCATGTCATCTGCAAAGAGTGACAATTTGACTTCTTCTTTTCCAATTTGGATTCCTTTTATTTCTTTGTCTTCTCTGATTGCTGTGGCTCAAACTTCTAAAACTATGTTGAATCTTCGCCCTTTTTTTCCTGATGAGACTGGCTAATGGTTTATCAATTTTGTTATCTTCTCAAAGAACCAGCTTTTAGTTTTATTGATCTTTGATGTTGTTTCCTTCATCTCTTTTGCATTTATTTCTGATATGATCTTTCTGATTTCTTTCCTTCTGCTCACTTTGGGGTTTTTTTCTTCTTTCTGTAATTGTTTTAGGTGTTAAGGTTAGGTTGTTTATTTGATATTTTTCTTGTTTCTTGAGCTAGGACTGTATTGCTATCAACTTCCCTCTTAGAACTGCTTTTGCTGCATCCCATAGATTTTGGGTTGTTGTGTTTTCATTGTCATTTGTTTCTAGGTATTTTTTGATTTCCTCTTTGATTTCTTGAGTGATTTCTTGGTTGTTTAATAGCATATTGTTTAGTCGCCATGTGTTTGTATTTTTTCCAGTTTTTTTCCTGTAATTGATATGTAGTCTCATGTCATTGTGGTCAGAGAAAATGCTTGATACGATTTCAATTTTTTGGAATTTACTGAGGCTTGATTTGTGACCCAAGATGTGATCTCTCCTAGAAAATTTTCCATGTGCACTTGAGAAGAAAGTGTATTCTGTCGTTTTGGGATGGAATGTCCTATAAATATTCATTAAGTCGAGATGGCCTAATGTGTCATGTAAAGGTTGCATGTCCTTATTTATTTTCTGCTTGGATGATCTGTCCATTGATGTAAGTGGGGTGTTCAAGTCTCGTCCTATTATTCTGTTACTGTCGATTTCCCCTTTTATGGCTGTTAGCATTTGCCTTATGTATTGAGGTGCTCCTATGTTGGGTGCATAGATATTTACAGTTGTTCTATGTTCTTCTTGGGTGGGTCCCTTGATCATTCTGTAGTGTCCTTCCTTGTCTCTTGTAATAGTCTTTACTTTAAAGTCTAATGTGTCTGATATGAGTATTGCTCCTCCAGCTTTCTTTTGACTTCCATTTGCATGGAATATCTTTTTCCATCCCTTTACTTTCAGTCTATATATGTCCCTTGGTCTGAAGTGGGTTTCTTGTAGGCAGCATATGTAAGGGTCTTGTTTTTGTATCCATTCAGCCAGTTTATGTCTTTTGGTTGGAGCATTTAATCCATGTACAATTCATGTGATGATTGACATGTATGTTCCTATTACCATTTTGTTCATTGTTTTGGGTTTGTTTTTGTAGATCTGTTCCTTCTCTTGTATTTCCTGCTTCGAAAAGTTCCTTTAGCAATTGTTGTAAGGCTGGTTTGGTGGTGCTGAATTCTCTTAGCTGTTGCTTGTCTGTAAAGCTTTTGATTTCTCCATGGAATCTGAATGAGATTCTTGCTGGGTAGAGTATGCTTGCCTGTAGGTTTTTCTCTCTCAGGACTTTCAATATATCCTGCCACTCCCTTCTGGCCTGCAGAGTTTCTGCAGAAACATAAGCTGTTATCCTTTTGCGTTATTTGTTGCTTTTCTCTTGCTGCTTTTAATATGTTTTCTTTGTGTTTAATTTTCATTAGTTTGGTTAATATGTGCCTCAGTGTATTTCTCCTTGGGTTTATTCTAGATGGGACTCTCTGCACTTCTTGGACTTGATGAATTATTTCCTTTCCCATGTTGGGGAAGTTTTCCACTATAACCTCTTCAAATATTTTCTCGGACCCTTTCGTTGTTTTTCTTCTGGGATGCCTATGATTCGAATGTTGGTGGGCTTAATGTTGTCACCAAGGTCTCTGAGACTGTCTTCCATTCTTTTTATCCTTTTTTCTTTTTCCTGCTCTGTGGCAGTTATTTCCCCCATTCTATCTTCCAACTCACTTGTTCATTCTTCTGCCTCAGTTATTCTGCTGTTTGTAGCATCTAGAGTATTTGTAATTTTGGTTATTTTGTTATCTATTACTGTTTGTTTGTTCTTTAGTTCTTCTGAGTCCTTATTAACTGTTTCTTGTATTTTCTCTATTTGGTTATCGAGATTTTGGATCATCTTTACTATCATTACTCTGAATGCTTTTTCAGGCAATTTTCCTATTTCCTCTTCATTTATTTGGTCTTGTGTATTTTCACCTTGTTCCTTCATCTGTGACATATTTTTTTGTCATCTCATTTTTCCCCCACTTTGGATGGGTGGGATTGTGTTCCTCTCCCACTGGGTGTTTGGTCTGAGGTTTCAAGCACTGGAGTTTGTAGGCTGTTGAGTATAGCTGGGTCTTCGTGTTGAGTTGAGAACCTCTGGGAGACCTCACTCAGATGAATATTCCCTGCGAACTGGGTTTCCCTGCTAGTGCAATGTTTTGGACTCAGAGCTCCCACCTCAGGAGCTCAGACCTGACCCTGGGCTTGTGAATCAAGATCCCACAAGCCATGTGGAGCAGGAAAATGAAAACAATTTAAAAAAAAGGTAGGAGAAGAGCAGAGCAATAGCAAGATAAAAAATACGGTAATAGGAAACTAACAGATGTGTTAGAAAAATTTAAAAAACAATGGAACAACAGCTGGAAGGTAAAACAACTGCAGTGGCCTAAGTGAGGAGGTGGAAAGTAAAAAAAAGAAAACAAAAAGCCAGAAAAGGCCTTGGCTGTGGGGGTGGGTCTTAGACAAGGGATGGCGGGGCGGGGGGGGGGTGATTTCAGCAGTGGGCAGGGCCTACACTGCGAAAAGGCCTTGGGGGTGGTGGGGAATGGGGCTTAGGCCCAATGAGGCAGAGGGGCCCAGGAATGCCTCTGGTCCTGCGGGCAAAGGACCAGGTCAAGGTACCCAGTGAGCTCCCTGGGCCCGAGTTGGTGGGAGAAATGCTAGGCACCTCCCCTAGTTCTCCAATCTTGGAGGGTCGCTCCCCCTTGGGTTCTCTTCTTCCTCACCCCCTCTCTTCTATTCCCCCAGGACCCTCACAGCTGCAGGGGGCACTGAAAGGCAGGAGACAAGACTCTGATGCCCAACAGGCTTCTCAGGGCCAACTGGGCTAGGGTAACGCCTGCGGCACTTCCCCAGATCTCCCAGTCTCCTAAGGTTCCTGTCTGCCTCTCTTCCTCTCCCCCACCCCCCACCCTCCTAGGTCCCAAGCAGCTGGAGGGGGCCTGGAGTGTGAAAGCCCAGGTCTGTGAGCCTAGCAGGCTTCCCAGAGCTAGTAGGCAGGGGAAATACCTTCTCCGCCTCCCTTGATCCTCCAATCCCAGAAGGCCCCCTCCCCTGCCTGCCTCTGCTCTTCTTCCCTGCTTTCCTTCTACACCCCTAGGACCAGTGAGACCAACAGGGGCCCCTGGAGGACTGAAGACCAGGCCTGGGGGCACAACAGGCCTCCCGGTGCCAAGTGGGTAGGGAGATTTCCCGCAGTGTCTACCCCTGATCCTCTGGTCCTGCAAGGTCCCCCCCCCACTGCTGTCTGCCTCTCTTCCTCTTCTCCTCTCCTACCTCCCTCCCAGGCTTGTACGACCCACTCAGCCAGAGAGACCGAGGGACCAGACTCAGGAGCCCAGCAGGCTTCTTGGGCCAGTGGGCAGCGGAAATGCCTTCCACTCCTCCCCTGATCCTCTGATCCCAGAGCATCCCTCCCCTCTTCTGTCGCTCTTCTTTTCCCCCCACCGCTTCCCTCCTGTACTTCTAGGATCAACGGCCTGGAGGAGCCTTGGAAGGTGGAGGACCCACCCAGAAGAAATACCCAGCGGTGCCTCCCCTATTCTTCTGACCTGGAGAGATCCCTTCCCACCCCCACTGTCTGCCTCGCCACCCCCCCACACCCCCAGGATCCTCATGCCGGAGGGGGGCCTGGAGAGTAAAGGACCAAGCCTGGGAGCCCAGTCGGCCTCCCTGGCCAAGAGGGCAGGCAAAGTGCCCTCTCGCCTCCCCATCCCCCAATCTCAAGGCCCCCACCCCACCTGTCCACCTCTCCACCTCCTCACTCCTCCTCCCTCCTTCACACACCCCCAGGACCCAGGCAGCACAGAGGGGGCGTTCGAGGGTGGAGGACCCTGCTGGGGGGCCCAGCAGGCCCTCCAGCTGGGGAGCTCAGCAGGCCTCCTGGCCTCCTGGGTGGGAGAAACCCAGTTGCAGTTTCCTGATCTCCCCAGCCCTCAACGGTCCCTCCAGACCTCCCCCAGCCACCCCCCAGGGGCGCTGGTCCAGTGTGGCTTCCCCTTCCCCGCCCCCCTGACTTGCCCCAGGTCCTACCTGGTTGCTGCGGGGTTCCCGCAGTCTGCTTGGGTCTCAGGTCCCCCGCTGGCATCTGGCAACTGATCTATTTGTGGGGAGATGTGATCTCTGCGTCTTCCCAGGCTGTCATCTTGACTCCGCCCCCTTCATTAATATGTAAATAAAATATTAATTAACATTATATCATTATGAACTCAGGATCAATGAACAAGTGTAGGATTATGACTTCCTTTATACTTTTACAACATTCCTTGAGGCCTTTAGATTTCCTCCTTTGATTTCCCTACCCCTTGTCTTCCCACTCTATTACAGGAGATTGAATATGGTTCCCTGTGTTATACAGTAAGACCTTGTTGTTTATCTATTTCATATATAGTAGTTTGTATCTGCTAATCCCAAACTCCTAATTTATCTCTTCCCCACCCACTTTCCCCTTTGCTAACCACAAATTTGTTTTCTATGTCTATGAGTCTGTCTCTGTTTTGTAAATAGGTTCATTTGTATCCTATTTTAGATGCCACACGTAAGTAACATCATATGGTGTTTATCTTCCTCTTCCTGACTTATTTCCCTTAGTATGATAATCTCCAGGTCCATCCATGTTGCTTCCAATGGCATTATTTCATTCTTTATCATGGCCCCGTAAGTATTCTATTGTATACATGTAGCAGATCTTTATGTGCTCCTCTGTAAATGGACATTAGGTTGCTCACATGTCTTGGCTACTGTAGATAGTGCTGCTGTGAACATTGGGGTGCGTGTATCTTTTCAAATTGCAGTTTTTTCTGGATAGAGGCCCCAGACTGGGATTGCTGGGTCACATGGCAACTCTATTTTGAGTTTTTTTAAGAAACCTCCATACTGTTTTCTAAAATAGCTGCACCAATTTACATTCCTACCTCCAGTGTAGGAGGGTTCCCTTTTCTCCAGGCCCTCTCCAGCATTTCTTATTTGTAGCATTTTTCTCTTTTTTTTTAAACCTTGAAGATCACCGTTTTTAAAATTTATTTATTTATTTATTTATTTATTTATTTATTTATTTATTTATTTATTGGCTGCATTGGGTCTTTGTTGCTGGGCCCGGGCTTTCTCTAGTTGTGATGAGCAGGGGCTGCTCTTCGTTGTGGTGCGCAGGCTTCTCAGTGCAGTGGCTTCTCTTGCTGCGGAGCTCAGGCTCTAGGCTGGCAGGCTTCAGTAGTTGCAGGGTGCGGACTCAGTAGTTGGGGCGCACGGGCTCAGTTGCTCTGCGGCATGTAGGATCTTCCCGGACCAGGGATTGAACCCGTGTCCCCTGCATTGGCAGGTGGGTTCTTAACCACTGCGCCACCAGGGAAGCCCTGTCGACTTTTTAATGATGGCCATCCTGACTGTTGTGAGGTGCTACCTCATTGTATTTTTGATTTGCATTTCTCTAATAATTAGTGATATTGAGCATCTTTTCATGTGCCTGTTGGCCATCCGAATATCTCCTTTGGAGAAATGTCTATTTAGGTACATGGACACATCTTTATCCTCCAGAGTTCATAGTTCACATGAGGGGTTATTCCTGGTATTACACATTCTGTGTGTTTAGATGAATATATAATGATATGTATCCACCAGTGTAGTATCATACAGGGTGTTTTCACTACCCTAAAAACCCTCTGTGTTCTGCCTCCCTGCAATACTGTCAACGACTGATTTTTTTATGTCTCCATGGTTTTGCCTTTTCCAGAATTCAGGTGGTTGGGAGGGATCATCCAGTGTGCAGGCCGCCCTTTCAGACTGGCTTCTTTCACTTAGTAGTATGTGTTTAAGTTTCTTCCATGTCTTTTCATGAATTGGTAACTCATTTTTAGCACTGAATAATATTCCATTGTCTGTTTATACCACAGTGTATTTATCCATTCACTTTCTAAAGGACATCTTGAATGCGTCCACGTTTTGGCAGTTATAAATAAAGTTCCCGTAAGTTTCCGTGTTCAGGTTTTCATGTGGACATAGATGTCAGCATTTGAGTACATGCCAAGAACAGTGATTCCTGGATTGTGTGAGATGAGTATGTTTAGTTTTGTAGGAAACTGCCAGACTGTCTTCCAAAGTGGCTGCATCATTTTGCATTCCCACTAGTAGTGTATGAATTTGCGTTGCTTTGCATCCTCTCCAGTATTTGCTGTTGTCAGTGTTTTGGATTTTGGCCATCCTAAAAGGTGTGTGGTGGTATCTCATTGTTGTAATTCTCAATTCCTGGGACTTCCCTGGTGGCACAGTGGTTAAGAGTCTGCCTGCCAATGCAAGGGACATGGGTTTGATCCCTGGTCCAGGAAGATCCCACATGCCACGGGGCAACTAAGCCCATGTGCCACAACCACTGAGCCTGCACTCTAGAGCCCGCCAGCCACAACTACTGAGCCCATGTGCCGCAAGTACTGAAGCACCTAGGGCCAGTGCTCAGCAACAAGAGAAGCCACTGAAATAAGAAGCCTGTGCACCACAACAAAGAGTAGCCCACCCTTGCTACAGCTAGAGAAAGCCCTCGCAGCAACGAAGACCCAATGCAGCCAAGAACAAATAAATAAATAAATTTATAAAAAAACTCAATTCCCTAATGACATGTGATATTGAACACCTTTTCATATGTTTCCTTGCCGTGTGTATATCTTCTTTAGTGAGGTGTCTGTTAAGACCTTTTGCCCATTTTTAAAAATTAGACTCTCCATTTTCTTATTGCTGTTTTAAGAATTCTTTGTAAATGTTGAATGATAGTCCTTTATCAGATCTGCCTTTTGCAGATATTTTCTCGTAACCTGTGGCTTGTCTTTCCTTTCTCTTGACATTGTCTTTTGCAGAGCAGAAGTTTTGAATTGTCATGAAGTCCAGTTTACCAATTATTTCTTTCCTGGATTGTACTTTGGTGTTGTATTTAAAATATCCTCATCATACTTGTCACCTAGATTTTCTTCTGTGTTATCTTCTGGGAGTTCTGTGGTTTTGCATTTTAGTGTGATCCATTTGAGTTAATGTTTGTGGAAGGTGTAAAGTCTGTGCCTAGATTCATTTTTTTTTCGCGTGTGGATGTCCAATTATTCCAGCATCATTTGTTGAAAAGACTATCCTTGTTCTACTGTCCTTTGCTGCCTTTGTCAAAGATTAATTGTCTATGTTTGTGTAAGTATTTCTAGGCTCTGTATTCTGTTTCATACATTTATTTTGTTATTCTTTTATGAATATCATCCTGTCTTGATCACTGCAGCTTTATAGTAAGTTTTGAAGTCAGGTGGAGTCAGTCCTCAGACTTGCTTTTCTTTACTTAAAAGTCTGTTCCTAGTTGCTCCAAACCTGTACAACTCCTTTATTTCAGTGGGTTCATGCATGTCTATGTTTTAATCCTTCCTGCTCTTACGAAGCCTATCCTGACCACCTTATCAGTCACTTCACTTTCTTTGTTTATTTAATAATTTATATTGAAATTTGTAGCTAGTCATCTTTTCTTCTTTGTTTTTAAATTTTATTTATGTATTTATTATTTTTGGGAGGTACACCAAGTTCAATCATCTGTTTTTATACACATATCCCCGTATTCCCTCCCTCCCTTGACTCCCCCCTCACCCTCCCTCGAGTCCCCCCCACCCTCCCTGTCCCAGTCCTCTAAGGCATCTTCCATCCTCGAGTTGAACTCCCTTTGTTATACAACAGCTTCCCACTGGTTATCTACTTTACAGTTGGTAATATATATATGTCTGTGCTACTCTCTTGCTTCGTCTCAGCTTCCCCTTCACCTCCCGGCCCCTCCCAAGCCTCGAGTTCTCCAGTCCATTCTCTGCACCTGCGTCCTTGTTCTTGTCCCTGAGATCATCAGTACCATTTTTAGATTCCGTATATGTGAGTTAGCATACAATATTTGTCTTTCTCTTTCGGACTGACTTCACTCTGTATGACAGACTCTAGGTCTACCCACCTCATTACATAGAGCTCCATCTCATCCCTTTTTATAGCTGAGTAATATTCCATTGTATATATATGCCACATCTTCTTTATCCATTCATTTGTTGATGGGCATTTAGGTTGCTTCCATGTCCTGGCTATTGTAAATAGTGCTGCAGTAAACATTATGGTACATGTTTCTTTTGGGATTATGGTTTTCTTTTGGTATATGCTCAGTAGTGGGATTACTGGATCATATGGTAGTTCTAGTTGTAGTTTTTTAAGGAACCTCCGAATTGTTTTCCATAGTGGTTGTACCAACTTACAATCCCACCAATAGTGCAGGAGAGTTCCCTTTTCTCCACACCCTCTCCAACATTTGTTGTTTCCAGATTTTGTGATGATGGCCATTCTGATCGGCGTGAGGTGACACCTCATTGTGGCTTTGACTTGCATTTCTCTAATGATTAGTGATGTTGAGCATCTTTTCATGTGTTTGTTGGCCATCTGTTTGTCTTCTTTGGAGAAATGTCTATTTAGGTCTTCCGCCCATTTGTGGATTGGGTTATTTGCTTTTTTGGTATGAAGCTGCATGAGCTGCTTGTATAATTTGGAGGTTAATCCTTTGTCCGTTGTTTCATAGGCAACTATTTTTTCCCATTCTGAGGGTTGCCTTTTAGTCTTGTTTATGGTTTCTTTCACTGTGCAAAAGCTTTTAAGTTTTATGAGGTCCCATTTGTTTATTCTTGATTTTATTTCCATGATTCTAGGAGGTGGGTCAGAAAGGACCTTGCTTTGATGGATGTCATAGAGTGTTCTGCCTATGTTTTCCTCGAGGAGTTTGATAGTGTCTGGCCTTCCATGTAGGTCTTTAATCCCTTTGGAGTTTATTTTTGTGTATGGTGTTAGGAAGTGTTCTAAGTTCATTCTTTTACATGTTGCTGTCCAATTTTCCCAGCACCACTTATTGAAGAGGCTGTCTTTTTTCCATTGTATATTCGTGCCTCCTTTGTCAAAGATAAGCTGCCCATATATGCTTGGGTTTACCTCTGAGTTCTTTATTCTGTTCTATTGATCTCACTTTCTATTTTTGGGCCAGTACCATACTGTCTTGATCATGGTGGCCTTGTAGTATAGTTTGAAGTCAGGAAGCCTAATTCCACCAACTCCGTCTTTCCTTCTCAAGATTGCTTTGGCTATTCGGGGTCTTTTGTGTTTCCCTACAAATCGTAAGATTTCTTGTTCTAGTTCTGTGAAAAATGCCGTTGGTAATTTGATCGGGATTGCGTTGAATCTGCAAATTGTTTTGGGTAAGATAGTCATTTTCACAATATTGATTCTTCCAATCCAAGAACATGGTATGTCCCTCCATCTGTTTGTGTCGTCTCTGATTTCTTTTATCAGTGTCTTAAAGTTTTCTGCATACAGATCTTTTGCCTCCTTAGGCAGATTTACTCCTAGGTATTTTCTTCTTTTGGTTGCAATGGTAAATGGGAGAGTTTCCTTAATTTCTCTTTCTGCTCTTTCGTTGTTAGTGTATAGGAATGCAAGAGATTTCTGTGCATTAATTTTGTATCCTGCTACTTTACTAAATTCATCTATCAGTGCTAGCAGTTTTCTGGTAGCATCTTTAGGGTTTTCTATATATAATATCATGTCATCTGCAAAGAGTGACAATTTGACTTCTTCTTTTCCAATTTGGATTCCTTTTATTTCTTTGTCTTCTCTGATTGCTGTGGCTCAAACTTCTAAAACTATGTTGAATCTTCGCCCTTTTTTTCCTGATGAGACTGGCTAATGGTTTATCAATTTTGTTATCTTCTCAAAGAACCAGCTTTTAGTTTTATTGATCTTTGATGTTGTTTCCTTCATCTCTTTTGCATTTATTTCTGATATGATCTTTCTGATTTCTTTCCTTCTGCTCACTTTGGGGTTTTTTTCTTCTTTCTGTAATTGTTTTAGGTGTTAAGGTTAGGTTGTTTATTTGATATTTTTCTTGTTTCTTGAGCTAGGACTGTATTGCTATCAACTTCCCTCTTAGAACTGCTTTTGCTGCATCCCATAGATTTTGGGTTGTTGTGTTTTCATTGTCATTTGTTTCTAGGTATTTTTTGATTTCCTCTTTGATTTCTTGAGTGATTTCTTGGTTGTTTAATAGCATATTGTTTAGTCGCCATGTGTTTGTATTTTTTCCAGTTTTTTTCCTGTAATTGATATGTAGTCTCATGTCATTGTGGTCAGAGAAAATGCTTGATACGATTTCAATTTTTTGGAATTTACTGAGGCTTGATTTGTGACCCAAGATGTGATCTCTCCTAGAAAATTTTCCATGTGCACTTGAGAAGAAAGTGTATTCTGTCGTTTTGGGATGGAATGTCCTATAAATATTCATTAAGTCGAGATGGCCTAATGTGTCATGTAAAGGTTGCATGTCCTTATTTATTTTCTGCTTGGATGATCTGTCCATTGATGTAAGTGGGGTGTTCAAGTCTCGTCCTATTATTCTGTTACTGTCGATTTCCCCTTTTATGGCTGTTAGCATTTGCCTTATGTATTGAGGTGCTCCTATGTTGGGTGCATAGATATTTACAGTTGTTCTATGTTCTTCTTGGGTGGGTCCCTTGATCATTCTGTAGTGTCCTTCCTTGTCTCTTGTAATAGTCTTTACTTTAAAGTCTAATGTGTCTGATATGAGTATTGCTCCTCCAGCTTTCTTTTGACTTCCATTTGCATGGAATATCTTTTTCCATCCCTTTACTTTCAGTCTATATATGTCCCTTGGTCTGAAGTGGGTTTCTTGTAGGCAGCATATGTAAGGGTCTTGTTTTTGTATCCATTCAGCCAGTTTATGTCTTTTGGTTGGAGCATTTAATCCATGTACAATTCATGTGATGATTGACATGTATGTTCCTATTACCATTTTGTTCATTGTTTTGGGTTTGTTTTTGTAGATCTGTTCCTTCTCTTGTATTTCCTGCTTCGAAAAGTTCCTTTAGCAATTGTTGCAAGGCTGGTTTGGTGGTGCTGAATTCTCTTAGCTGTTGCTTGTCTGTAAAGCTTTTGATTTCTCCATGGAATCTGAATGAGATTCTTGCTGGGTAGAGTATGCTTGCCTGTAGGTTTTTCTCTCTCAGGACTTTCAATATATCCTGCCACTCCCTTCTGGCCTGCAGAGTTTCTGCAGAAACATAAGCTGTTATCCTTTTGCGTTATTTGTTGCTTTTCTCTTGCTGCTTTTAATATGTTTTCTTTGTGTTTAATTTTCATTAGTTTGGTTAATATGTGCCTCAGTGTATTTCTCCTTGGGTTTATTCTAGATGGGACTCTCTGCACTTCTTGGACTTGATGAATTATTTCCTTTCCCATGTTGGGGAAGTTTTCCACTATAACCTCTTCAAATATTTTCTCGGACCCTTTCATTGTTTTTCTTCTGGGATGCCTATGATTCGAATGTTGGTGGGCTTAATGTTGTCACCAAGGTCTCTGAGACTGTCTTCCATTCTTTTTATTCTTTTTTCTTTTTCCTGCTCTGTGGCAGTTATTTCCCCCATTCTATCTTCCAACTCACTTGTTCATTCTTCTGCCTCAGTTATTCTGCTGTTTGTAGCATCTAGAGTATTTGTAATTTCGGTTATTTTGTTATCTATTACTGTTTGTTTGTTCTTTAGTTCTTCTGAGTCCTTATTAACTGTTTCTTGTATTTTCTCTATTTTGTTATCGAGGTTTTGGATCATCTTTACTATCATTACTCTGAATGCTTTTTCAGGCAATTTTCCTATTTCCTCTTCATTTATTTGGTCTTGTGTATTTTCACCTTGTTCCTTCATCTGTGACATATTTTTTTGTCATCTCATTTTTCCCCCACTTTGGATGGGTGGGATTGTGTTCCTCTCCCACTGGGTGTTTGGTCTGAGGTTTCAAGCACTGGAGTTTGTAGGCTGTTGAGTATAGCTGGGTCTTCGTGTTGAGTTGAGAACCTCTGGGAGACCTCACTCAGATGAATATTCCCTGCGAACTGGGTTTCCCTGCTAGTGCAATGTTTTGGACTCAGAGCTCCCACCTCAGGAGCTCAGACCTGACCCTGGGCTTGTGAATCAAGATCCCACAAGCCATGTGGAGCAGGAAAATGAAAACAATTTAAAAAAAAGGTAGGAGAAGAGCAGAGCAATAGCAAGATAAAAAATACGGTAATAGGAAACTAACAGATGTGTTAGAAAAATTTAAAAAACAATGGAGCAACAGCTGGAAGGTAAAACAACTGCAGTCGCCTAAGTGCGGAGGTGGAAAGAAAAAAAAAGAAAACAAAAAGCCAGAAAAGGCCTTGGCTGTGGGGGTGGGTCTTAGACAAGGGATGGCGGGGTGGGGGGGGGGTTATTTCAGCAGTGGGCAGGGCCTACACTGCGAAAAGGCCTTGGGGGTGGTGGGGAATGGGGCTTAGGCCCAATGAGGCAGAGGGGCCCAGGAATGCCTCTGGTCCTGCGGGCAAAGGACCAGGTAAAGGTACCCAGTGAGCTCCCTGGGCCCGAGTTGGTGGGAGAAATGCTAGGCACCTCCCCTAGTTCTCCAATCTTGGAGGGTCGCTCCCCCTTGGGTTCTCTTCTTCCTCACCCCCTCTCTTCTATTCCCCCAGGACCCTCACAGCTGCAGGGGGCACTGAAAGGCAGGAGACCAGACTCTGATGCCCAACAGGCTTCTCAGGGCCAACTGGGCTAGGGTAACGCCTGCGGCACTTCCCCAGATCTCCCAGTCTCCTAAGGTTCCTGTCTGCCTCTCTTCCTCTCCCCCACCCCCCACTCTCCTAGGTCCCAAGCAGCTGGAGGGGGCCTGGAGTGTGAAAGCCCAGGTCTGTGAGCCTAGCAGGCTTCCCAGAGCTAGTAGGCAGGGGAAATCCCTTCTCCGCCTCCCTTGATCCTCCAATCCCAGAAGGCCCCCTCCCCTGCCTGCCTCTGCTCTTCTTCCCTGCTTTCCTTCTACACCCCTAGGACCAGTGAGACCAAGAGGGGCCCCTGGAGGACTGAAGACCAGGCCTGGGGGCACAACAGGCCTCCCGGTGCCAAGTGGGTAGGGAGATTTCCCGCAGTGTCTACCCCTGATCCTCTGGTCCTGCAAGGTCCCCCCCCCACTGCTGTCTGCCTCTCTTCCTCTTCTCCTCTCCTACCTCCCTCCCAGGCTTGTACGACCCACTCAGCCAGAGAGACCGAGGGACCAGACTCAGGAGCCCAGCAGGCTTCTTGGGCCAGTGGGCAGCGGAAATGCCTTCCACTCCTCCCCTGATCCTCTGATCCCAGAGCATCCCTCCCCTCTTCTGTCGCTCTTCTTTTCCCCCCACCGCTTCCCTCCTGTACTTCTAGGATCAACGGCCTGGAGGAGCCTTGGAAGGTGGAGGACCCGCCCAGAAGAAATACCCAGCGGTGCCTCCCCTATTCTTCTGACCTGGAGAGATCCCTTCCCACCCCCACTGTCTGCCTCGCCACCCCCCCACACCCCCAGGATCCTCATGCCGGAGGGGGGCCTGGAGAGTAAAGGACCAAGCCTGGGAGCCCAGTCGGCCTCCCTGGCCAAGAGGGCAGGCAAAGTGCCCTCTCGCCTCCCCATCCCCCAATCTCAAGGCCCCCACCCCACCTGTCCACCTCTCCACCTCCTCACTCCTCCTCCCTCCTTCACACACCCCCAGGACCCAGGCAGCACAGAGGGGGCGTTGGAGGGTGGATGACCCTGCTGGGGGGCCCAGCAGGCCCTCCAGCTGGGGAGCTCAGCAGGCCTCCTGGCCTCCTGGGTGGGAGAAACCCAGTTGCAGTTTCCTGATCTCCCCAGCCCTCAACGGTCCCTCCAGACCTCCCCCAGCCACCCCCCAGGGGCGCTGGTCCAGTGTGGCTTCCCCTTCCCCGCCCCCCTGACTTGCCCCAGGTCCTACCTGGTTGCTGCGGGGTTCCCGCAGTCTGCTTGGGTCTCAGGTCCCCCGCTGGCATCTGGCAACTGATCTATTTGTGGGGAGATGTGATCTCTGCGTCTTCCCAGGCTGTCATCTTGACTCCGCCCCCTTCATTAATATGTAAATAAAATATTAATTAACATTATATCATTATGAACTCAGGATCAATGAACAAGTGTAGGATTATGACTTCCTTTATACTTTTACAACATTCCTTGAGGCCTTTAGATTTCCTCCTTTGATTTCCCTACCCCTTGTCTTCCCACTCTATTACAGGAGATTGAATATGGTTCCCTGTGTTATACAGTAAGACCTTGTTGTTTATCTATTTCATATATAGTAGTTTGTATCTGCTAATCCCAAACTCCTAATTTATCTCTTCCCCACCCACTTTCCCCTTTGCTAACCACAAATTTGTTTTCTATGTCTATGAGTCTGTCTCTGTTTTGTAAATAGGTTCATTTGTATCCTATTTTAGATGCCACACGTAAGTAACATCATATGGTGTTTATCTTCCTCTTCCTGACTTATTTCCCTTAGTATGATAATCTCCAGGTCCATCCATGTTGCTTCCAATGGCATTATTTCATTCTTTATCATGGCCCCGTAAGTATTCTATTGTATACATGTAGCAGATCTTTATGTGCTCCTCTGTAAATGGACATTAGGTTGCTCACATGTCTTGGCTACTGTAGATAGTGCTGCTGTGAACATTGGGGTGCGTGTATCTTTTCAAATTGCAGTTTTTTCTGGATAGAGGCCCCAGACTGGGATTGCTGGGTCACATGGCAACTCTATTTTGAGTTTTTTTAAGAAACCTCCATACTGTTTTCTAAAATAGCTGCACCAATTTACATTCCTACCTCCAGTGTAGGAGGGTTCCCTTTTCTCCAGGCCCTCTCCAGCATTTCTTATTTGTAGCATTTTTCTCTTTTTTTTTAAACCTTGAAGATCACCGTTTTTAAAATTTATTTATTTATTTATTTATTTATTTATTTATTTATTTATTTATTGGCTGCATTGGGTCTTTGTTGCTGGGCCCGGGCTTTCTCTAGTTGTGATGAGCAGGGGCTGCTCTTCGTTGTGGTGCGCAGGCTTCTCAGTGCAGTGGCTTCTCTTGCTGCGGAGCTCAGGCTCTAGGCTGGCAGGCTTCAGTAGTTGCAGGGTGCGGACTCAGTAGTTGGGGCGCACGGGCTCAGTTGCTCTGCGGCATGTAGGATCTTCCCGGACCAGGGATTGAACCCGTGTCCCCTGCATTGGCAGGTGGGTTCTTAACCACTGCGCCACCAGGGAAGCCCTGTCGACTTTTTAATGATGGCCATCCTGACTGTTGTGAGGTGCTACCTCATTGTATTTTTGATTTGCATTTCTCTAATAATTAGTGATATTGAGCATCTTTTCATGTGCCTGTTGGCCATCCGAATATCTCCTTTGGAGAAATGTCTATTTAGGTACATGGACACATCTTTATCCTCCAGAGTTCATAGTTCACATGAGGGGTTATTCCTGGTATTACACATTCTGTGTGTTTAGATGAATATATAATGATATGTATCCACCAGTGTAGTATCATACAGGGTGTTTTCACTACCCTAAAAACCCTCTGTGTTCTGCCTCCCTGCAATACTGTCAACGACTGATTTTTTTATGTCTCCATGGTTTTGCCTTTTCCAGAATTCAGGTGGTTGGGAGGGATCATCCAGTGTGCAGGCCGCCCTTTCAGACTGGCTTCTTTCACTTAGTAGTATGTGTTTAAGTTTCTTCCATGTCTTTTCATGAATTGGTAACTCATTTTTAGCACTGAATAATATTCCATTGTCTTTTTATACCACAGTGTATTTATCCATTCACTTTCTAAAGGACATCTTGAATGCGTCCAAGTTTTGGCAGTTATAAATAAAGTTCCCGTAAGTTTCCGTGTTCAGGTTTTCATGTGGACATAGATGTCAGCATTTGAGTACATGCCAAGAACAGTGATTCCTGGATTGTGTGAGATGAGTATGTTTAGTTTTGTAGGAAACTGCCAGACTGTCTTCCAAAGTGGCTGCATCATTTTGCATTCCCACTAGTAGTGTATGAATTTGCGTTGCTTTGCATCCTCTCCAGTATTTGCTGTTGTCAGTGTTTTGGATTTTGGCCATCCTAAAAGGTGTGTGGTGGTATCTCATTGTTGTAATTCTCAATTCCTGGGACTTCCCTGGTGGCACAGTGGTTAAGAGTCTGCCTGCCAATGCAAGGGACATGGGTTTGATCCCTGGTCCAGGAAGATCCCACATGCCACGGGGCAACTAAGCCCATGTGCCACAACCACTGAGCCTGCACTCTAGAGCCCGCCAGCCACAACTACTGAGCCCATGTGCCGCAAGTACTGAAGCACCTAGGGCCAGTGCTCAGCAACAAGAGAAGCCACTGAAATAAGAAGCCTGTGCACCACAACAAAGAGTAGCCCACCCTTGCTACAGCTAGAGAAAGCCCTCGCAGCAACGAAGACCCAATGCAGCCAAGAACAAATAAATAAATAAATTTATAAAAAAATCTCAATTCCCTAATGACATGTGATATTGAACACCTTTTCATATGTTTCCTTGCCATGTGTATATCTTCTTTAGTGAGGTGTCTGTTAAGACCTTTTGCCCATTTTTAAAAATTAGACTCTCCATTTTCTTATTGCTGTTTTAAGAATTCTTTGTAAATGTTGAATGATAGTCCTTTATCAGATCTGCCTTTTGCAGATATTTTCTCGTAACCTGTGGCTTGTCTTTCCTTTCTCTTGACATTGTCTTTTGCAGAGCAGAAGTTTTGAATTGTCATGAAGTCCAGTTTACCAATTATTTCTTTCCTGGATTGTACTTTGGTGTTGTATTTAAAATATCCTCATCATACTTGTCACCTAGATTTTCTTCTGTGTTATCTTCTGGGAGTTCTGTGGTTTTGCATTTTAGTGTGATCCATTTGAGTTAATGTTTGTGGAAGGTGTAAAGTCTGTGTCTAGATTCATTTTTTTTTCGCGTGTGGATGTCCAATTATTCCAGCATCATTTGTTGAAAAGACTATCCTTGTTCTACTGTCCTTTGCTGCCTTTGTCAAAGATTAATTGTCTATGTTTGTGTAAGTATTTCTAGGCTCTGTATTCTGTTTCATACATTTATTTTGTTATTCTTTTATGAATATCATCCTGTCTTGATCACTGCAGCTTTATAGTAAGTTTTGAAGTCAGGTGGAGTCAGTCCTCAGACTTGCTTTTCTTTACTTAAAAGTCTGTTCCTAGTTGCTCCAAACCTGTACAACTCCATTATTTCAGTGGGTTCATGCATGTCTATGTTTTAATCCTTCCTGCTCTTACGAAGCCTATCCTGACCACCTTATCAGTCACTTCACTTTCTTTGTTTATTTAATAATTTATATTGAAATTTGTAGCTAGTCATCTTTTCTTTTTTGTTTTTAAATTTTATTTATGTATTTATTATTTTTGGGGGGTACACCAAGTTCAATCATCTGTTTTTATACACATATCCCCATATTCCCTCCCTCCCTTGACTCCCCCCTCACCCTCCCTCGAGTCCCCCCCACCCTCCCTGTCCCAGTCCTCTAAGGCATCTTCCATCCTCGAGTTGAACTCCCTTTGTTATACAACAGCTTCCCACTGGTTATCTACTTTACACTTGGTAATATATATATGTCTGTGCTACTCTCTTGCTTCGTCTCAGCTTCCCCTTCACCTCCCGGCCCCTCCCAAGCCTCGAGTTCTCCAGTCCATTCTCTGCACCTGCGTCCTTGTTCTTGTCCCTGAGATCATCAGTACCATTTTTAGATTCCGTATATGTGAGTTAGCATACAATATTTGTCTTTCTCTTTCGGACTGACTTCACTCTGTATGACAGATTCTAGGTCTATCCACCTCATTACATAGAGCTCCATCTCATCCCTTTTTATAGCTGAGTAATATTCCATTGTATATATATGCCACATCTTCTTTATCCATTCATTTGTTGATGGGCATTTAGGTTGCTTCCATGTCCTGGCTATTGTAAATAGTGCTGCAGTAAACATTATGGTACATGTTTCTTTTGGGATTATGGTTTTCTTTGGGTATATGCTCAGTAGTGGGATTAGTGGATCATATGGTAGTTCTAGTTGTAGTTTTTTAAAGAACCTCCGAATTGTTTTCCATAGTGGTTGTACCAACTTACAATCCCACCAATAGTGCAGGAGAGTTCCCTTTTCTCCACACCCTCTCCAACATTTGTTGTTTCCAGATTTTGTGATGATGGCCATTCTGATCGGCGTGAGGTGACACCTCATTGTGGCTTTGACTTGCATTTCTCTAATGATTAGTGATGTTGAGCATCTTTTCATGTGTTTGTTGGCCATCTGTTTGTCTTCTTTGGAGAAATGTCTATTTAGGTCTTCCGCCCATTTGTGGATTGGGTTATTTGCTTTTTTGGTATGAAGCTGCATGAGCTGCTTGTATATTTTGGAGGTTAATCCTTTGTCCGTTGTTTCATAGGCAACTATTTTTTCCCATTCTGAGGGTTGCCTTTTAGTCTTGTTTATGGTTTCTTTCGCTGTGCAAAAGCTTTTAAGTTTTATGAGGTCCCATTTGTTTATTCTTGATTTTAATTCCATGATTCTAGGAGGTGGGTCAGAAAGGACCTTGCTTTGATGGATGTCATAGAGTGTTCTGCCTATGTTTTCCTCGAGGAGTTTGATAGTGTCTGGCCTTCCATGTAGGTCTTTAATCCCTTTGGAGTTTATTTTTGTGTATGGTGTTAGGAAGTGTTCTAAGTTCATTCTTTTACATGTTGCTGTCCAATTTTCCCAGCACCACTTATTGAAGAGGCTGTCTTTTTTCCATTGTATATTCGTGCCTCCTTTGTCAAAGATAAGCTGCCCATATATGCTTGGGTTTACCTCTGAGTTCTTTATTCTGTTCTATTGATCTCACTTTCTATTTTTGTGCCAGTACCATACTGTCTTGATCATGGTGGCCTTGTAGTATAGTTTGAAGTCAGGAAGCCTAATTCCACCAACTCCGTCTTTCCTTCTCAAGATTGCTTTGGCTATTCGGGGTCTTTTGTGTTTCCCTACAAATCGTAAGATTTCTTGTTCTAGTTCTGTGAAAAATGCCGTTGGTAATTTGATCGGGATTGCGTTGAATCTGCAAATTGTTTTGGGTAAGATAGTCATTTTCACAATATTGATTCTTCCAATCCAAGAACATGGTATGTCCCTGCATCTGTTTGTGTCGTCTTTGATTTCTTTTATCAGTGTCTTAAAGTTTTCTGCATACAGATCTTTTGCCTCCTTAGGCAGATTTACTCCTAGGTATTTTCTTCTTTTGGTTGCAATGGTAAATGGGAGAGTTTCCTTAATTTCTCTTTCTGCTCTTTCGTTGTTAGTGTATAGGAATGCAAGAGATTTCTGTGCATTAATTTTGTATCCTGCTACTTTACTAAATTCATCTATCAGTGCTAGCAGTTTTCTGGTAGCATCTTTAGGGTTTTCTATATATAATATCATGTCATCTGCAAAGAGTGACAATTTGACTTCTTCTTTTCCAATTTGGATTCCTTTTATTTCTTTGTCTTCTCTGATTGCTGTGGCTCAAACTTCTAAAACTATGTTGAATCTTCGCCCTTTTTTTCCTGATGAGACTGGCTAATGGTTTATCAATTTTGTTATCTTCTCAAAGAACCAGCTTTTAGTTTTATTGATCTTTGATGTTGTTTCCTTCATTTCTTTTGCATTTATTTCTGATATGATCTTTCTGATTTCTTTCCTTCTGCTCACTTTGGGGTTTTTTTGTTCTTTCTGTAATTGTTTTAGGTGTTAAGGTTAGGTTGTTTATTTGATATTTTTCTTGTTTCTTGAGCTAGGACTGTATTGCTATCAACTTCCCTCTTAGAACTGCTTTTGCTGCATCCCATAGATTTTGGGTTGTTGTGTTTTCATTGTCATTTGTTTCTAGGTATTTTTTGATTTCCTCTTTGATTTCTTGAGTGATTTCTTGGTTGTTTAATAGCATATTGTTTAGTCGCCATGTGTTTGTATTTTTTCCAGTTTTTTTCCTGTAATTGATATGTAGTCTCATGTCATTGTGGTCAGAGAAAATGCTTGATACGATTTCAATTTTTTGGAATTTACTGAGGCTTGATTTGTGACCCAAGATGTGATCTCTCCTAGAAAATTTTCCATGTGCACTTGAGAAGAAAGTGTATTCTGTCGTTTTGGGATGGAATGTCCTATAAATATTCATTAAGTCGAGATGGCCTAATGTGTCATGTAAAGGTTGCATGTCCTTATTTATTTTCTGCTTGGATGATCTGTCCATTGATGTAAGTGGGGTGTTCAAGTCTCGTCCTATTATTCTGTTACTGTCGATTTCCCCTTTTATGGCTGTTAGCATTTGCCTTATGTATTGAGGTGCTCCTATGTTGGGTGCATAGATATTTACAGTTGTTCTATGTTCTTCTTGGGTGGGTCCCTTGATCATTCTGTAGTGTCCTTCCTTGTCTCTTGTAATAGTCTTTACTTTAAAGTCTAATGTGTCTGATATGAGTATTGCTCCTCCAGCTTTCTTTTGACTTCCATTTGCATGGAATATCTTTTTCCATCCCTTTACTTTCAGTCTATATATGTCCCTTGGTCTGAAGTGGGTTTCTTGTAGGCAGCATATGTAAGGGTCTTGTTTTTGTATCCATTCAGCCAGTTTATGTCTTTTGGTTGGAGCATTTAATCCATGTACAATTCATGTGATGATTGACATGTATGTTCCTATTACCATTTTGTTCATTGTTTTGGGTTTGTTTTTGTAGATCTGTTCCTTCTCTTGTATTTCCTGCTTCGAAAAGTTCCTTTAGCAATTGTTGTAAGGCTGGTTTGGTGGTGCTGAATTCTCTTAGCTGTTGCTTGTCTGTAAAGCTTTTGATTTCTCCATGGAATCTGAATGAGATTCTTGCTGGGTAGAGTATGCTTGCCTGTAGGTTTTTCTCTCTCAGGACTTTCAATATATCCTGCCACTCCCTTCTGGCCTGCAGAGTTTCTGCAGAAACATAAGCTGTTATCCTTTTGCGTTATTTGTTGCTTTTCTCTTGCTGCTTTTAATATGTTTTCTTTGTGTTTAATTTTCATTAGTTTGGTTAATATGTGCCTCAGTGTATTTCTCCTTGGGTTTATTCTAGATGGGACTCTCTGCACTTCTTGGACTTGATGAATTATTTCCTTTCCCATGTTGGGGAAGTTTTCCACTATAACCTCTTCAAATATTTTCTCGGACCCTTTCATTGTTTTTCTTCTGGGATGCCTATGATTCGAATGTTGGTGGGCTTAATGTTGTCACCAAGGTCTCTGAGACTGTCTTCCATTCTTTTTATTCTTTTTTCTTTTTCCTGCTCTGTGGCAGTTATTTCCCCCATTCTATCTTCCAACTCACTTGTTCATTCTTCTGCCTCAGTTATTCTGCTGTTTGTAGCATCTAGAGTATTTGTAATTTCGGTTATTTTGTTATCTATTACTGTTTGTTTGTTCTTTAGTTCTTCTGAGTCCTTATTAACTGTTTCTTGTATTTTCTCTATTTTGTTATCGAGGTTTTGGATCATCTTTACTATCATTACTCTGAATGCTTTTTCAGGCAATTTTCCTATTTCCTCTTCATTTATTTGGTCTTGTGTATTTTCACCTTGTTCCTTCATCTGTGACATATTTTTTTGTCATCTCATTTTTCCCCCACTTTGGATGGGTGGGATTGTGTTCCTCTCCCACTGGGTGTTTGGTCTGAGGTTTCAAGCACTGGAGTTTGTAGGCTGTTGAGTATAGCTGGGTCTTCGTGTTGAGTTGAGAACCTCTGGGAGACCTCACTCAGATGAATATTCCCTGCGAACTGGGTTTCCCTGCTAGTGCAATGTTTTGGACTCAGAGCTCCCACCTCAGGAGCTCAGACCTGACCCTGGGCTTGTGAATCAAGATCCCACAAGCCATGTGGAGCAGGAAAATGAAAACAATTTAAAAAAAAGGTAGGAGAAGAGCAGAGCAATAGCAAGATAAAAAATACGGTAATAGGAAACTAACAGATGTGTTAGAAAAATTTAAAAAACAATGGAGCAACAGCTGGAAGGTAAAACAACTGCAGTGGCCTAAGTGAGGAGGTGGAAAGTAAAAAAAAGAAAACAAAAAGCCAGAAAAGGCCTTGGCTGTGGGGGTGGGTCTTAGACAAGGGATGGCGGGGCGGGGGGGGGGTGATTTCAGCAGTGGGCAGGGCCTACACTGCGAAAAGGCCTTGGGGGTGGTGGGGAATGGGGCTTAGGCCCAATGAGGCAGAGGGGCCCAGGAATGCCTCTGGTCCTGCGGGCAAAGGACCAGGTCAAGGTACCCAGTGAGCTCCCTGGGCCCGAGTTGGTGGGAGAAATGCTAGGCACCTCCCCTAGTTCTCCAATCTTGGAGGGTCGCTCCCCCTTGGGTTCTCTTCTTCCTCACCCCCTCTCTTCTATTCCCCCAGGACCCTCACAGCTGCAGGGGGCACTGAAAGGCAGGAGACCAGACTCTGATGCCCAACAGGCTTCTCAGGGCCAACTGGGCTAGGGTAACGCCTGCGGCACTTCCCCAGATCTCCCAGTCTCCTAAGGTTCCTGTCTGCCTCTCTTCCTCTCCCCCACCCCCCACTCTCCTAGGTCCCAAGCAGCTGGAGGGGGCCTGGAGTGTGAAAGCCCAGGTCTGTGAGCCTAGCAGGCTTCCCAGAGCTAGTAGGCAGGGGAAATCCCTTCTCCGCCTCCCTTGATCCTCCAATCCCAGAAGGCCCCCTCCCCTGCCTGCCTCTGCTCTTCTTCCCTGCTTTCCTTCTACACCCCTAGGACCAGTGAGACCAAGAGGGGCCCCTGGAGGACTGAAGACCAGGCCTGGGGGCACAACAGGCCTCCCGGTGCCAAGTGGGTAGGGAGATTTCCCGCAGTGTCTACCCCTGATCCTCTGGTCCTGCAAGGTCCCCCCCCCACTGCTGTCTGCCTCTCTTCCTCTTCTCCTCTCCTACCTCCCTCCCAGGCTTGTACGACCCACTCAGCCAGAGAGACCGAGGGACCAGACTCAGGAGCCCAGCAGGCTTCTTGGGCCAGTGGGCAGCGGAAATGCCTTCCACTCCTCCCCTGATCCTCTGATCCCAGAGCATCCCTCCCCTCTTCTGTCGCTCTTCTTTTCCCCCCACCGCTTCCCTCCTGTACTTCTAGGATCAACGGCCTGGAGGAGCCTTGGAAGGTGGAGGACCCGCCCAGAAGAAATACCCAGCGGTGCCTCCCCTATTCTTCTGACCTGGAGAGATCCCTTCCCACCCCCACTGTCTGCCTCGCCACCCCCCCACACCCCCAGGATCCTCATGCCGGAGGGGGGCCTGGAGAGTAAAGGACCAAGCCTGGGAGCCCAGTCGGCCTCCCTGGCCAAGAGGGCAGGCAAAGTGCCCTCTCGCCTCCCCATCCCCCAATCTCAAGGCCCCCACCCCACCTGTCCACCTCTCCACCTCCTCACTCCTCCTCCCTCCTTCACACACCCCCAGGACCCAGGCAGCGCAGAGGGGGCCTTGGAGGGTGGAGGACCCTGCTGGGGGGCCCAGCAGGCCCTCCAGCTGGGGAGCTCAGCAGGCCTCCTGGCCTCCTGGGTGGGAGAAACCCAGTTGCAGTTTCCTGATCTCCCCAGCCCTCAACGGTCCCTCCAGACCTCCCCCAGCCACCCCCCAGGGGCGCTGGTCCAGTGTGGCTTCCCCTTCCCCGCCCCCCTGACTTGCCCCAGGTCCTACCTGGTTGCTGCGGGGTTCCCGCAGTCTGCTTGGGTCTCAGGTCCCCCGCTGGCATCTGGCAACTGATCTATTTGTGGGGAGATGTGATCTCTGCGTCTTCCCAGGCTGTCATCTTGACTCCGCCCCCTTCATTAATATGTAAATAAAATATTAATTAACATTATATCATTATGAACTCAGGATCAATGAACAAGTGTAGGATTATGACTTCCTTTATACTTTTACAACATTCCTTGAGGCCTTTAGATTTCCTCCTTTGATTTCCCTACCCCTTGTCTTCCCACTCTATTACAGGAGATTGAATATGGTTCCCTGTGTTATACAGTAAGACCTTGTTGTTTATCTATTTCATATATAGTAGTTTGTATCTGCTAATCCCAAACTCCTAATTTATCTCTTCCCCACCCACTTTCCCCTTTGCTAACCACAAATTTGTTTTCTATGTCTATGAGTCTGTCTCTGTTTTGTAAATAGGTTCATTTGTATCCTATTTTAGATGCCACACGTAAGTAACATCATATGGTGTTTATCTTCCTCTTCCTGACTTATTTCCCTTAGTATGATAATCTCCAGGTCCATCCATGTTGCTTCCAATGGCATTATTTCATTCTTTATCATGGCCCCGTAAGTATTCTATTGTATACATGTAGCAGATCTTTATGTGCTCCTCTGTAAATGGACATTAGGTTGCTCACATGTCTTGGCTACTGTAGATAGTGCTGCTGTGAACATTGGGGTGCGTGTATCTTTTCAAATTGCAGTTTTTTCTGGATAGAGGCCCCAGACTGGGATTGCTGGGTCACATGGCAACTCTATTTTGAGTTTTTTTAAGAAACCTCCATACTGTTTTCTAAAATAGCTGCACCAATTTACATTCCTACCTCCAGTGTAGGAGGGTTCCCTTTTCTCCAGGCCCTCTCCAGCATTTCTTATTTGTAGCATTTTTCTCTTTTTTTTTAAACCTTGAAGATCACCGTTTTTAAAATTTATTTATTTATTTATTTATTTATTTATTTATTTATTTATTGGCTGCATTGGGTCTTTGTTGCTGGGCCCGGGCTTTCTCTAGTTGTGATGAGCAGGGGCTGCTCTTCGTTGTGGTGCGCAGGCTTCTCAGTGCAGTGGCTTCTCTTGCTGCGGAGCTCAGGCTCTAGGCTGGCAGGCTTCAGTAGTTGCAGGGTGCGGACTCAGTAGTTGGGGCGCACGGGCTCAGTTGCTCTGCGGCATGTAGGATCTTCCCGGACCAGGGATTGAACCCGTGTCCCCTGCATTGGCAGGTGGGTTCTTAACCACTGCGCCACCAGGGAAGCCCTGTCGACTTTTTAATGATGGCCATCCTGACTGTTGTGAGGTGCTACCTCATTGTATTTTTGATTTGCATTTCTCTAATAATTAGTGATATTGAGCATCTTTTCATGTGCCTGTTGGCCATCCGAATATCTCCTTTGGAGAAATGTCTATTTAGGTACATGGACACATCTTTATCCTCCAGAGTTCATAGTTCACATGAGGGGTTATTCCTGGTATTACACATTCTGTGTGTTTAGATGAATATATAATGATATGTATCCACCAGTGTAGTATCATACAGGGTGTTTTCACTACCCTAAAAACCCTCTGTGTTCTGCCTCCCTGCAATACTGTCAACAACTGATTTTTTTATGTCTCCATGGTTTTGCCTTTTCCAGAATTCAGGTGGTTGGGAGGGATCATCCAGTGTGCAGGCCGCCCTTTCAGACTGGCTTCTTTCACTTAGTAGTATGTGTTTAAGTTTCTTCCATGTCTTTTCATGAATTGGTAACTCATTTTTAGCACTGAATAATATTCCATTGTCTTTTTATACCACAGTGTATTTATCCATTCACTTTTTAAAGGACATCTTGAATGCGTCCAAGTTTTGGCAGTTATAAATAAAGTTCCCGTAAGTTTCCGTGTTCAGGTTTTCATGTGGACATAGATGTCAGCATTTGAGTACATGCCAAGAACAGTGATTCCTGGATTGTGTGAGATGAGTATGTTTAGTTTTGTAGGAAACTGCCAGACTGTCTTCCAAAGTGGCTGCATCATTTTGCATTCCCACTAGTAGTGTATGAATTTGCGTTGCTTTGCATCCTCTCCAGTATTTGCTGTTGTCAGTGTTTTGGATTTTGGCCATCCTAAAAGGTGTGTGGTGGTATCTCATTGTTGTAATTCTCAATTCCTGGGACTTCCCTGGTGGCACAGTGGTTAAGAGTCTGCCTGCCAATGCAAGGGACATGGGTTTGATCCCTGGTCCAGGAAGATCCCACATGCCACGGGGCAACTAAGCCCATGTGCCACAACCACTGAGCCTGCACTCTAGAGCCCGCCAGCCACAACTACTGAGCCCATGTGCCGCAAGTACTGAAGCACCTAGGGCCAGTGCTCAGCAACAAGAGAAGCCACTGAAATAAGAAGCCTGTGCACCACAACAAAGAGTAGCCCACCCTTGCTACAGCTAGAGAAAGCCCTCGCAGCAACGAAGACCCAATGCAGCCAAGAACAAATAAATAAATAAATTTATAAAAAAATCTCAATTCCCTAATGACATGTGATATTGAACACCTTTTCATATGTTTCCTTGCCATGTGTATATCTTCTTTAGTGAGGTGTCTGTTAAGACCTTTTGCCCATTTTTAAAAATTAGACTCTCCATTTTCTTATTGCTGTTTTAAGAATTCTTTGTAAATGTTGAATGATAGTCCTTTATCAGATCTGCCTTTTGCAGATATTTTCTCGTAACCTGTGGCTTGTCTTTCCTTTCTCTTGACATTGTCTTTTGCAGAGCAGAAGTTTTGAATTGTCATGAAGTCCAGTTTACCAATTATTTCTTTCCTGGATTGTACTTTGGTGTTGTATTTAAAATATCCTCATCATACTTGTCACCTAGATTTTCTTCTGTGTTATCTTCTGGGAGTTCTGTGGTTTTGCATTTTAGTGTGATCCATTTGAGTTAATGTTTGTGGAAGGTGTAAAGTCTGTGTCTAGATTCATTTTTTTTTCACGTGTGGATGTCCAATTATTCCAGCATCATTTGTTGAAAAGACTATCCTTGTTCTACTGTCCTTTGCTGCCTTTGTCAAAGATTAATTGTCTATGTTTGTGTAAGTATTTCTAGGCTCTGTATTCTGTTTCATACATTTATTTTGTTATTCTTTTATGAATATCATCCTGTCTTGATCACTGCAGCTTTATAGTAAGTTTTGAAGTCAGGTGGAGTCAGTCCTCAGACTTGCTTTTCTTTACTTAAAAGTCTGTTCCTAGTTGCTCCAAACCTGTACAACTCCATTATTTCAGTGGGTTCATGCATGTCTATGTTTTAATCCTTCCTGCTCTTACGAAGCCTATCCTGACCACCTTATCAGTCACTTCACTTTCTTTGTTTATTTAATAATTTATATTGAAATTTGTAGCTAGTCATCTTTTCTTTTTTGTTTTTAAATTTTATTTATGTATTTATTATTTTTGGGGGGTACACCAAGTTCAATCATCTGTTTTTATACACATATCCCCATATTCCCTCCCTCCCTTGACTCCCCCCTCACCCTCCCTCGAGTCCCCCCCACCCTCCCTGTCCCAGTCCTCTAAGGCATCTTCCATCCTCGAGTTGAACTCCCTTTGTTATACAACAGCTTCCCACTGGTTATCTACTTTACACTTGGTAATATATATATGTCTGTGCTACTCTCTTGCTTCGTCTCAGCTTCCCCTTCACCTCCCGGCCCCTCCCAAGCCTCGAGTTCTCCAGTCCATTCTCTGCACCTGCGTCCTTGTTCTTGTCCCTGAGATCATCAGTACCATTTTTAGATTCCGTATATGTGAGTTAGCATACAATATTTGTCTTTCTCTTTCGGACTGACTTCACTCTGTATGACAGATTCTAGGTCTATCCACCTCATTACATAGAGCTCCATCTCATCCCTTTTTATAGCTGAGTAATATTCCATTGTATATATATGCCACATCTTCTTTATCCATTCATTTGTTGATGGGCATTTAGGTTGCTTCCATGTCCTGGCTATTGTAAATAGTGCTGCAGTAAACATTATGGTACATGTTTCTTTTGGGATTATGGTTTTCTTTGGGTATATGCTCAGTAGTGGGATTAGTGGATCATATGGTAGTTCTAGTTGTAGTTTTTTAAAGAACCTCCGAATTGTTTTCCATAGTGGTTGTACCAACTTACAATCCCACCAATAGTGCAGGAGAGTTCCCTTTTCTCCACACCCTCTCCAACATTTGTTGTTTCCAGATTTTGTGATGATGGCCATTCTGATCGGCGTGAGGTGACACCTCATTGTGGCTTTGACTTGCATTTCTCTAATGATTAGTGATGTTGAGCATCTTTTCATGTGTTTGTTGGCCATCTGTTTGTCTTCTTTGGAGAAATGTCTATTTAGGTCTTCCGCCCATTTGTGGATTGGGTTATTTGCTTTTTTGGTATGAAGCTGCATGAGCTGCTTGTATATTTTGGAGGTTAATCCTTTGTCCGTTGTTTCATAGGCAACTATTTTTTCCCATTCTGAGGGTTGCCTTTTAGTCTTGTTTATGGTTTCTTTCGCTGTGCAAAAGCTTTTAAGTTTTATGAGGTCCCATTTGTTTATTCTTGATTTTAATTCCATGATTCTAGGAGGTGGGTCAGAAAGGACCTTGCTTTGATGGATGTCATAGAGTGTTCTGCCTATGTTTTCCTCGAGGAGTTTGATAGTGTCTGGCCTTCCATGTAGGTCTTTAATCCCTTTGGAGTTTATTTTTGTGTATGGTGTTAGGAAGTGTTCTAAGTTCATTCTTTTACATGTTGCTGTCCAATTTTCCCAGCACCACTTATTGAAGAGGCTGTCTTTTTTCCATTGTATATTCGTGCCTCCTTTGTCAAAGATAAGCTGCCCATATATGCTTGGGTTTACCTCTGAGTTCTTTATTCTGTTCTATTGATCTCACTTTCTATTTTTGTGCCAGTACCATACTGTCTTGATCATGGTGGCCTTGTAGTATAGTTTGAAGTCAGGAAGCCTAATTCCACCAACTCCGTCTTTCCTTCTCAAGATTGCTTTGGCTATTCGGGGTCTTTTGTGTTTCCCTACAAATCGTAAGATTTCTTGTTCTAGTTCTGTGAAAAATGCCGTTGGTAATTTGATCGGGATTGCGTTGAATCTGCAAATTGTTTTGGGTAAGATAGTCATTTTCACAATATTGATTCTTCCAATCCAAGAACATGGTATGTCCCTGCATCTGTTTGTGTCGTCTTTGATTTCTTTTATCAGTGTCTTAAAGTTTTCTGCATACAGATCTTTTGCCTCCTTAGGCAGATTTACTCCTAGGTATTTTCTTCTTTTGGTTGCAATGGTAAATGGGAGAGTTTCCTTAATTTCTCTTTCTGCTCTTTCGTTGTTAGTGTATAGGAATGCAAGAGATTTCTGTGCATTAATTTTGTATCCTGCTACTTTACTAAATTCATCTATCAGTGCTAGCAGTTTTCTGGTAGCATCTTTAGGGTTTTCTATATATAATATCATGTCATCTGCAAAGAGTGACAATTTGACTTCTTCTTTTCCAATTTGGATTCCTTTTATTTCTTTGTCTTCTCTGATTGCTGTGGCTCAAACTTCTAAAACTATGTTGAATCTTCGCCCTTTTTTTCCTGATGAGACTGGCTAATGGTTTATCAATTTTGTTATCTTCTCAAAGAACCAGCTTTTAGTTTTATTGATCTTTGATGTTGTTTCCTTCATTTCTTTTGCATTTATTTCTGATATGATCTTTCTGATTTCTTTCCTTCTGCTCACTTTGGGGTTTTTTTCTTCTTTCTGTAATTGTTTTAGGTGTTAAGGTTAGGTTGTTTATTTGATATTTTTCTTGTTTCTTGAGCTAGGACTGTATTGCTATCAACTTCCCTCTTAGAACTGCTTTTGCTGCATCCCATAGATTTTGGGTTGTTGTGTTTTCATTGTCATTTGTTTCTAGGTATTTTTTGATTTCCTCTTTGATTTCTTGAGTGATTTCTTGGTTGTTTAATAGCATATTGTTTAGTCGCCATGTGTTTGTATTTTTTCCAGTTTTTTTCCTGTAATTGATATGTAGTCTCATGTCATTGTGGTCAGAGAAAATGCTTGATACGATTTCAATTTTTTTGAATTTACTGAGGCTTGATTTGTGACCCAAGATGTGATCTCTCCTAGAAAATTTTCCATGTGCACTTGAGAAGAAAGTGTATTCTGTCGTTTTGGGATGGAATGTCCTATAAATATTCATTAAGTCGAGATGGCCTAATGTGTCATGTAAAGGTTGCATGTCCTTATTTATTTTCTGCTTGGATGATCTGTCCATTGATGTAAGTGGGGTGTTCAAGTCTCGTCCTATTATTCTGTTACTGTCGATTTCCCCTTTTATGGCTGTTAGCATTTGCCTTATGTATTGAGGTGCTCCTATGTTGGGTGCATAGATATTTACAGTTGTTCTATGTTCTTCTTGGGTGGGTCCCTTGATCATTCTGTAGTGTCCTTCCTTGTCTCTTGTAATAGTCTTTACTTTAAAGTCTAATGTGTCTGATATGAGTATTGCTCCTCCAGCTTTCTTTTGACTTCCATTTGCATGGAATATCTTTTTCCATCCCTTTACTTTCAGTCTATATATGTCCCTTGGTCTGAAGTGGGTTTCTTGTAGGCAGCATATGTAAGGGTCTTGTTTTTGTATCCATTCAGCCAGTTTATGTCTTTTGGTTGGAGCATTTAATCCATGTACAATTCATGTGATGATTGACATGTATGTTCCTATTACCATTTTGTTCATTGTTTTGGGTTTGTTTTTGTAGATCTGTTCCTTCTCTTGTATTTCCTGCTTCGAAAAGTTCCTTTAGCAATTGTTGTAAGGCTGGTTTGGTGGTGCTGAATTCTCTTAGCTGTTGCTTGTCTGTAAAGCTTTTGATTTCTCCATGGAATCTGAATGAGATTCTTGCTGGGTAGAGTATGCTTGCCTGTAGGTTTTTCTCTCTCAGGACTTTCAATATATCCTGCCACTCCCTTCTGGCCTGCAGAGTTTCTGCAGAAACATAAGCTGTTATCCTTTTGCGTTATTTGTTGCTTTTCTCTTGCTGCTTTTAATATGTTTTCTTTGTGTTTAATTTTCATTAGTTTGGTTAATATGTGCCTCAGTGTATTTCTCCTTGGGTTTATTCTAGATGGGACTCTCTGCACTTCTTGGACTTGATGAATTATTTCCTTTCCCATGTTGGGGAAGTTTTCCACTATAACCTCTTCAAATATTTTCTCGGACCCTTTCATTGTTTTTCTTCTGGGATGCCTATGATTCGAATGTTGGTGGGCTTAATGTTGTCACCAAGGTCTCTGAGACTGTCTTCCATTCTTTTTATTCTTTTTTCTTTTTCCTGCTCTGTGGCAGTTATTTCCCCCATTCTATCTTCCAACTCACTTGTTCATTCTTCTGCCTCAGTTATTCTGCTGTTTGTAGCATCTAGAGTATTTGTAATTTCGGTTATTTTGTTATCTATTACTGTTTGTTTGTTCTTTAGTTCTTCTGAGTCCTTATTAACTGTTTCTTGTATTTTCTCTATTTTGTTATCGAGGTTTTGGATCATCTTTACTATCATTACTCTGAATGCTTTTTCAGGCAATTTTCCTATTTCCTCTTCATTTATTTGGTCTTGTGTATTTTCACCTTGTTCCTTCATCTGTGACATATTTTTTTGTCATCTCATTTTTCCCCCACTTTGGATGGGTGGGATTGTGTTCCTCTCCCACTGGGTGTTTGGTCTGAGGTTTCAAGCACTGGAGTTTGTAGGCTGTTGAGTATAGCTGGGTCTTCGTGTTGAGTTGAGAACCTCTGGGAGACCTCACTCAGATGAATATTCCCTGCGAACTGGGTTTCCCTGCTAGTGCAATGTTTTGGACTCAGAGCTCCCACCTCAGGAGCTCAGACCTGACCCTGGGCTTGTGAATCAAGATCCCACAAGCCATGTGGAGCAGGAAAATGAAAACAATTTAAAAAAAAGGTAGGAGAAGAGCAGAGCAATAGCAAGATAAAAAATACGGTAATAGGAAACTAACAGATGTGTTAGAAAAATTTAAAAAACAATGGAACAACAGCTGGAAGGTAAAACAACTGCAGTGGCCTAAGTGAGGAGGTGGAAAGTAAAAAAAAGAAAACAAAAAGCCAGAAAAGGCCTTGGCTGTGGGGGTGGGTCTTAGACAAGGGATGGCGGGGCGGGGGGGGGTGATTTCAGCAGTGGGCAGGGCCTACACTGCGAAAAGGCCTTGGGGGTGGTGGGGAATGGGGCTTAGGCCCAATGAGGCAGAGGGGCCCAGGAATGCCTCTGGTCCTGCGGGCAAAGGACCAGGTCAAGGTACCCAGTGAGCTCCCTGGGCCCGAGTTGGTGGGAGAAATGCTAGGCACCTCCCCTAGTTCTCCAATCTTGGAGGGTCGCTCCCCCTTGGGTTCTCTTCTTCCTCACCCCCTCTCTTCTATTCCCCCAGGACCCTCACAGCTGCAGGGGGCACTGAAAGGCAGGAGACCAGACTCTGATGCCCAACAGGCTTCTCAGGGCCAACTGGGCTAGGGTAACGCCTGCGGCACTTCCCCAGATCTCCCAGTCTCCTAAGGTTCCTGTCTGCCTCTCTTCCTCTCCCCCACCCCCCACTCTCCTAGGTCCCAAGCAGCTGGAGGGGGCCTGGAGTGTGAAAGCCCAGGTCTGTGAGCCTAGCAGGCTTCCCAGAGCTAGTAGGCAGGGGAAATCCCTTCTCCGCCTCCCTTGATCCTCCAATCCCAGAAGGCCCCCTCCCCTGCCTGCCTCTGCTCTTCTTCCCTGCTTTCCTTCTACACCCCTAGGACCAGTGAGACCAAGAGGGGCCCCTGGAGGACTGAAGACCAGGCCTGGGGGCACAACAGGCCTCCCGGTGCCAAGTGGGTAGGGAGATTTCCCGCAGTGTCTACCCCTGATCCTCTGGTCCTGCAAGGTCCCCCCCCCACTGCTGTCTGCCTCTCTTCCTCTTCTCCTCTCCTACCTCCCTCCCAGGCTTGTACGACCCACTCAGCCAGAGAGACCGAGGGACCAGACTCAGGAGCCCAGCAGGCTTCTTGGGCCAGTGGGCAGCGGAAATGCCTTCCACTCCTCCCCTGATCCTCTGATCCCAGAGCATCCCTCCCCTCTTCTGTCGCTCTTCTTTTCCCCCCACCGCTTCCCTCCTGTACTTCTAGGATCAACGGCCTGGAGGAGCCTTGGAAGGTGGAGGACCCGCCCAGAAGAAATACCCAGCGGTGCCTCCCCTATTCTTCTGACCTGGAGAGATCCCTTCCCACCCCCACTGTCTGCCTCGCCACCCCCCCACACCCCCAGGATCCTCATGCCGGAGGGGGGCCTGGAGAGTAAAGGACCAAGCCTGGGAGCCCAGTCGGCCTCCCTGGCCAAGAGGGCAGGCAAAGTGCCCTCTCGCCTCCCCATCCCCCAATCTCAAGGCCCCCACCCCACCTGTCCACCTCTCCACCTCCTCACTCCTCCTCCCTCCTTCACACACCCCCAGGACCCAGGCAGCGCAGAGGGGGCCTTGGAGGGTGGAGGACCCTGCTGGGGGGCCCAGCAGGCCCACCAGCTGGGGAGCTCAGCAGGCCTCCTGGCCTCCTGGGTGGGAGAAACCCAGTTGCAGTTTCCTGATCTCCCCAGCCCTCAACGGTCCCTCCAGACCTCCCCCAGCCACCCCCCAGGGGCGCTGGTCCAGTGTGGCTTCCCCTTCCCCGCCCCCCTGACTTGCCCCAGGTCCTACCTGGTTGCTGCGGGGTTCCCGCAGTCTGCTTGGGTCTCAGGTCCCCCGCTGGCATCTGGCAACTGATCTATTTGTGGGGAGATGTGATCTCTGCGTCTTCCCAGGCTGTCATCTTGACTCCGCCCCCTTCATTAATATGTAAATAAAATATTAATTAACATTATATCATTATGAACTCAGGATCAATGAACAAGTGTAGGATTATGACTTCCTTTATACTTTTACAACATTCCTTGAGGCCTTTAGATTTCCTCCTTTGATTTCCCTACCCCTTGTCTTCCCACTCTATTACAGGAGATTGAATATGGTTCCCTGTGTTATACAGTAAGACCTTGTTGTTTATCTATTTCATATATAGTAGTTTGTATCTGCTAATCCCAAACTCCTAATTTATCTCTTCCCCACCCACTTTCCCCTTTGCTAACCACAAATTTGTTTTCTATGTCTATGAGTCTGTCTCTGTTTTGTAAATAGGTTCATTTGTATCCTATTTTAGATGCCACACGTAAGTAACATCATATGGTGTTTATCTTCCTCTTCCTGACTTATTTCCCTTAGTATGATAATCTCCAGGTCCATCCATGTTGCTTCCAATGGCATTATTTCATTCTTTATCATGGCCCCGTAAGTATTCTATTGTATACATGTAGCAGATCTTTATGTGCTCCTCTGTAATGGACATTAGGTTGCTCACATGTCTTGGCTACTGTAGATAGTGCTGCTGTGAACATTGGGGTGCGTGTATCTTTTCAAATTGCAGTTTTTTCTGGATAGAGGCCCCAGACTGGGATTGCTGGGTCACATGGCAACTCTATTTGAGTTTTTTTAAGAAACCTCCATACTGTTTTCTAAAATAGCTGCACCAATTTACATTCCTACCTCCAGTGTAGGAGGGTTCCCTTTTCTCCAGGCCCTCTCCAGCATTTCTTATTTGTAGCATTTTTCTCTTTTTTTTTAAACCTTGAAGATCACCGTTTTTAAAATTTATTTATTTATTTATTTATTTATTTATTTATTTATTTATTGGCTGCATTGGGTCTTTGTTGCTGGGCCCGGGCTTTCTCTAGTTGTGATGAGCAGGGGCTGCTCTTCGTTGTGGTGCGCAGGCTTCTCAGTGCAGTGGCTTCTCTTGCTGCGGAGCTCAGGCTCTAGGCTGGCAGGCTTCAGTAGTTGCAGGGTGCGGACTCAGTAGTTGGGGCGCACGGGCTCAGTTGCTCTGCGGCATGTAGGATCTTCCCGGACCAGGGATTGAACCCGTGTCCCCTGCATTGGCAGGTGGGTTCTTAACCACTGCGCCACCAGGGAAGCCCTGTCGACTTTTTAATGATGGCCATCCTGACTGTTGTGAGGTGCTACCTCATTGTATTTTTGATTTGCATTTCTCTAATAATTAGTGATATTGAGCATCTTTTCATGTGCCTGTTGGCCATCCGAATATCTCCTTTGGAGAAATGTCTATTTAGGTACATGGACACATCTTTATCCTCCAGAGTTCATAGTTCACATGAGGGGTTATTCCTGGTATTACACATTCTGTGTGTTTAGATGAATATATAATGATATGTATCCACCAGTGTAGTATCATACAGGGTGTTTTCACTACCCTAAAAACCCTCTGTGTTCTGCCTCCCTGCAATACTGTCAACGACTGATTTTTTTATGTCTCCATGGTTTTGCCTTTTCCAGAATTCAGGTGGTTGGGAGGGATCATCCAGTGTGCAGGCCGCCTTTCAGACTGGCTTCTTTCACTTAGTAGTATGTGTTTAAGTTTCTTCCATGTCTTTTCATGAATTGGTAACTCATTTTTAGCACTGAATAATATTCCATTGTCTTCTTATACCACAGTGTATTTATCCATTCACTTTTTAAAGGACATCTTGAATGCGTCCAAGTTTTGGCAGTTATAAATAAAGTTCCCGTAAGTTTCCGTGTTCAGGTTTTCATGTGGACATAGATGTCAGCATTTGAGTACATGCCAAGAACAGTGATTCCTGGATTGTGTGAGATGAGTATGTTTAGTTTTGTAGGAAACTGCCAGACTGTCTTCCAAGTGGCTGCATCATTTTGCATTCCCACTAGTAGTGTATGAATTTGCGTTGCTTTGCATCCTCTCCAGTATTTGCTGTTGTCAGTGTTTTGGATTTTGGCCATCCTAAAAGGTGTGTGGTGGTATCTCATTGTTGTAATTCTCAATTCCTGGACTTCCCTGGTGGCACAGTGGTTAAGAGTCTGCCTGCCAATGCAAGGGACATGGGTTTGATCCCTGGTCCAGGAAGATCCCACATGCCACGGGGCAACTAAGCCCATGTGCCACAACCACTGAGCCTGCACTCTAGAGCCCGCCAGCCACAACTACTGAGCCCATGTGCCGCAAGTACTGAAGCACCTAGGGCCAGTGCTCAGCAACAAGAGAAGCCACTGAAATAAGAAGCCTGTGCACCACAACAAAGAGTAGCCCACCCTTGCTACAGCTAGAGAAAGCCCTCGCAGCAACGAAGACCCAATGCAGCCAAGAACAAATAAATAAATAAATTTATAAAAAAACTCAATTCCCTAATGACATGTGATATTGAACACCTTTTCATATGTTTCCTTGCCATGTGTATATCTTCTTTAGTGAGGTGTCTGTTAAGACCTTTTGCCCATTTTAAAAATTAGACTCTCCATTTTCTTATTGCTGTTTTAAGAATTCTTTGTAAATGTTGAATGATAGTCCTTTATCAGATCTGCCTTTTGCAGATATTTTCTCGTAACCTGTGGCTTGTCTTTCCTTTCTCTTGACATTGTCTTTTGCAGAGCAGAAGTTTTGAATTGTCATGAAGTCCCAGTTTACCAATTATTTCTTTCCTGGATTGTACTTTGGTGTTGTATTTAAAATATCCTCATCATACTTGTCACCTAGATTTTCTTCTGTGTTATCTTCTGGGAGTTCTGTGGTTTTGCATTTTAGTGTGATCCATTTGAGTTAATGTTTGTGGAAGGTGTAAGTCTGTGTCTAGATTCATTTTTTTTTCGCGTGTGGATGTCCAATTATTCCAGCATCATTTGTTGAAAAGACTATCCTTGTTCTACTGTCCTTTGCTGCCTTTGTCAAAGATTAATTGTCTATGTTTGTGTAAGTATTTCTAGGCTCTGTATTCTGTTTCATACATTTATTTTGTTATTCTTTTATGAATATCATCCTGTCTTGATCACTGCAGCTTTATAGTAAGTTTTGAAGTCAGGTGGAGTCAGTCCTCAGACTTGCTTTTCTTTACTTAAAAGTCTGTTCCTAGTTGCTCCAAACCTGTACAACTCCATTATTTCAGTGGGAGTTTCATGCATGTCTATGTTTTAATCCTTCCTGCTCTTACGAAGCCTATCCTGACCACCTTATCAGTCACTTCACTTTCTTTGTTTATTTAATAATTTATATTGAAATTTGTAGCTAGTCATCTTTTCTTTTTTGTTTTTAAATTTTATTTATGTATTTATTATTTTTGGGGGTACACCAAGTTCAATCATCTGTTTTTATACACATATCCCCATATTCCCTCCCTCCCTTGACTCCCCCCTCACCCTCCCTCGAGTCCCCCCCACCCTCCCTGTCCCAGTCCTCTAAGGCATCTTCCATCCTCGAGTTGAACTCCCTTTGTTATACAACAGCTTCCCACTGGTATCTACTTTACACTTGGTAATATATATATGTCTGTGCTACTCTCTTGCTTCGTCTCAGCTTCCCCTTCACCTCCCGGCCCCTCCCAAGCCTCGAGTTCTCCAGTCCATTCTCTGCACCTGCGTCCTTGTTCTTGTCCCTGAGATCATCAGTACCATTTTTAGATTCCGTATATGTGAGTTAGCATACAATATTTGTCTTTCTCTTTCGGACTGACTTCACTCTGTATGACAGATTCTAGGTCTATCCACCTCATTACAA
>NW_026648447.1:0-69098 GCF_030028045.1 Hippopotamus amphibius kiboko | reverse complement strand
TGCACGTGCGGTGTGAGAGGCTTGGCAGCAGAGAAGAAGCAAGAGGGGCAGCCAGAGAGGGGATGTGCATGCAGCTTGAAGGCCCCAGATCTCCTCCATCCCCACCGGGGAATGCCGGCTCTGCCCGCCAGGCCCCATTCACAGGAGGGCACCCAGCTTCAGGATCTGCCCTTTCCCAGCCATGAAACCACACACAGCCCACACGCTGAGCCCTGCCAAGGGGGAACGTTGCTCCCCGCATGGGCCGAATGGCACGACTGGGTTAGGGCAGAGGAAGGCCCTAGGAGGCCTTCAGGGTGCTACCCCAGCAAAGCAGTGCTCAGGCAAAGGCACCTGCTTTCTGAGGCTGGACACACACTGGGGTTTCTGCTTGAGGCAGAGAGAGCTCGGCGGGGCGAGCCATGGCTGAAGGCAAAGCAGAGTGTTCTCTGGTGGAGCGATGGCACCATGTGCTGGCTGACAAGCATGGGAGAAGCCTCACTCCAAATGAGGTCCAGAGGCCACTTCCAAGCAGGAGGCACTCTGGCTGCACAAGCTAGAGAGTCCTGCTTAGGACTTCCCTCTGGCAACAGAGTGGGTGCCAAGGGCGTGTGGGTGGGAAGGGGCTCGGAAGCCACAGGGGAGGCTTTGGGCACCCAGTGCTCTCCGATGGAAAACGCTGCAGGCCCCAGCCTCCACGCACTCCTCCAAGGCTTGGCAGTGGGAAAGCTGTCCACAGCCGAAGGCCCGAGCTCCTCCCTCGGGCCGTTCTGCCTGCCAGACCCACACTCCCTAGAAGTGTGTTCCTGAGGCAGTTGGACAGTCGGGGCAGTGGCGGCTCTCCCAGCATGGGAGCTCTGCCTAGAACAGTGCTCTGTGTCCAAAGAGGATTCCCTGCACCTCAGGCACTGGGGAGAGATTTTGTGCACACAGGAGACCCCTGGCACACGCAGGGTTTCCCACGGAAAGCAGTGTGAGAAGGAGCCCCTGCCAGGGAAGCATGGCCCTCTCCCATAGAAGCCCTCCATGCAACAGGCCGTCATGGACTCGGCTACAGGCCTTTGTGGCTGGAGAGACTGCAGCTCCTCTGGAGGCTCTGGGTCAGTTTGCACTCCCCTGCGAGGAAACGAGGCGTGTGGGATGATTCCCTGCCCAAGAATGGCAAGCAGCCTGCTCCTTCCAGTGAGACGCATGTGCGGTGTGAGAGGCTTGGCAGCAGAGAAGAAGCAAGAGGGGCAGCCAGAGAGGGGATGTGCATGCAGCTTGAAGGCCCCAGATCTCCTCCATCCCCACCGGGGAATGCCGGCTCTGCCCGCCAGGCCCCATTCACAGGAGGGCACCCAGCTTCAGGATCTGCCCTTTCCCAGCCATGAAACCACACACAGCCCACACGCTGAGCCCTGCCAAGGGGGAACGTTGCTCCCCGCATGGGCCGAATGGCACGACTGGTTAGGGCAGAGAAGGCCCTAGGAGGCCTTCAGGGTGCTACCCCAGCAAAGCAGTGCTCAGGCAAAGGCACACTGCTTTCTGGAGGCTGGACACACACTGGGGTTTCTGCTTGAGGCAGAGAGAGCTCGGCGGGGCGAGCCATGGCTGAAGGCAAAGCAGAGTGTTCTCTGGTGGAGCGATGGCACCATGTGCTGGCTGACAAGCATGGGAGAAGCCTCACTCCAAATGAGGTCCAGAGGCCACTTCCAAGCAGGAGGCACTCTGGCTGCACAAGCTAGAGAGTCCTGCTTAGGACTTCCCTCTGGCAACAGAGTGGGTGCCAAGGGCGTGTGGGTGGGAAGGGGCTCGGAAGCCACAGGGGAGGCTTTGGGCACCCAGTGCTCTCCGATGGAAAACGCTGCAGGCCCCAGCTCCACGCACTCCTCCAAGGCTTGGCAGTGGGAAAGCTGTCCACAGCCGAAGGCCCGAGCTCCTCCCTCGGGCCGTTCTGCCTGCCAGACCCACACTCCCTAGAAGTGTGTTCCTGAGGCAGTTGGACAGTCGGGGCAGTGGCGGCTCTCCCAGCATGGGAGCTCTGCCTAGAACAGTGCTCTGTGTCCAAAGAGGATTCCCTGCACCTCAGGCACTGGGGAGAGATTTTGTGCACACAGGAGACCCCTGGCACACGCAGGGTTTCCCCACGGAAAGCAGTGTGAGAAGGAGCCCCTGCCAGGGAAGCATGGCCCTCTCCCATAGAAGCCCTCCATGCAACAGGCCGTCATGGACTCGGCTACAGGCCTTTGTGGCTGGAGAGACTGCAGCTCCTCTGGAGGCTCTGGGTCAGTTTGCACTCCCCTGCGAGGAAACGAGGCGTGTGGGATGATTCCCTGCCCAAGAATGGCAAGCAGCCTGCTCCTTCCAGTGAGACGCACGTGCGGTGTGAGAGGCTTGGCAGCAGAGAAGAAGCAAGAGGGGCAGCCAGAGAGGGGATGTGCATGCAGCTTGAAGGCCCCAGATCTCCTCCATCCCCACCGGGGAATGCCGGCTCTGCCCGCCAGGCCCCATTCACAGGAGGGCACCCAGCTTCAGGATCTGCCCTTTCCCAGCCATGAAACCACACACAGCCCACACGCTGAGCCCTGCCAAGGGGGAACGTTGCTCCCCGCATGGGCCGAATGGCACGACTGGGTTAGGGCAGAGAGGCCCTAGGAGGCCTTCAGGGTGCGGCCCCAGCACAGCAGTGCTCAGGCAAAGGCACACTGCTTTCTGGAGGCTGGACGCACACTGGGATTTCTGCTTGAGGCAGAGAGAGCTCAGCAGGGCGAGCCATGGCTGAAGGCAAAGCAGAGTGTTCTCTGGTGAGCAATGGCACCATGTGCTGGCTGACAAGCATGGGAGAAGCCTCACTCCAAATGAGGTCCAGAGGCCACTTCCAAGCAGGAGGCACTCTGGCTGCACAAGCTAGAGAGTCCTGCTTAGGACTTCCCTCTGGCAACAGAGTGGGTGCCAAGGGCGTGTGGGTGGGAAGGGGCTCGGAAGCCACAGGGGAGGCTTTGGGCACCCAGTGCTCTCCGATGGAAAACGCTGCAGGCCCCAGCCTCCACGCACTCCTCCAAGGCTTGGCAGTGGGAAAGCTGTCCACAGCCGAAGGCCCGAGCTCCTCCCTCGGGCCGTTCTGCCTGCCAGACCCACACTCCCTAGAAGTGTGTTCCTGAGGCAGTTGGACAGTCGGGGCAGTGGCGGCTCTCCAGAATGGGAGCTCTACCTAGAACAGTGTTCTGTGTCCAAAGAGGATTCCCTGCACTTCAGGCACTGGGGAGAGATTTTGTGCACACAGGAGACCCCTGGCACACGCAGGGTTTCCCACGGAAAGCAGTGTGAGAAGGAGCCCCTGCCAGGGAAGCATGGCCCTCTCCCATAGAAGCCCTCCATGCAACAGGCCGTCATGGACTCGGCTACAGGCCTTTGTGGCTGGAGAGACTGCAGCTCCTCTGGAGGCTCTGGGTCAGTTTGCACTCCCCTGCGAGGAAAACGAGGCGTGTGGGATGATTCCCTGCCCAAGAATGGCAAGCAGCCTGCTCCTTCCAGTGAGACGCACGTGCGGTGTGAGAGGCTTGGCAGCAGAGAAGAAGCAAGAGGGGCAGCCAGAGAGGGGATGTGCATGCAGCTTGAAGGCCCCAGATCTCCTCCATCCCCACCGGGGAAAGCCGGCTTTGCCCGCCAGGCCCCATTCACAGGAGGGCACCCAGCTTCAGGATCTGCCCTTTCCCAGCCATGAGAAACCACACACAGCCCACACGCTGAGCCCTGCCAAGGGGGAACGTTGCTCCCCGCATGGGCCGAATGGCACGACTGGGTTAGGGCAGAGAAGGCCCTAGGAGGCCTTCAGGGTGCTACCCCAGCAAAGCAGTGCTCAGGCAAAGGCACACTGCTTTCTGGAGGCTGGACACACACTGGGGTTTCTGCTTGAGCAGAGAGAGCTCGGCGGGGCGAGCCATGGCTGAAGGCAAAGCAGAGTGTTCTCTGGTGGAGCGATGGCACCATGTGCTGGCTGACAAGCATGGGAGAAGCCTCACTCCAAATGAGAGCCAGAGGCCACTTCCAAGCAGGAGGCACTCTGGCTGCACAAGCTAGAGAGTCCTGCTTAGGACTTCCCTCTGGCAACAGAGTGGGTGCCAAGGGCGTGTGGGTGGGAAGGGGCTCGGAAGCCACAGGGGAGGCTTTGGGCACCCAGTGCTCTCCGATGGAAAACGCTGCAGGCCCCAGCCTCCACGCACTCCTCCAAGGCTTGGCAGTGGGAAAGCTGTCCACAGCCGAAGGCCCGAGCTCCTCCCTCGGGCCGTTCTGCCTGCCAGACCCACACTTCCTAGAAGTGTGTTCCTGAGGCAGTTGGACAGTCGGGCAGTGGCGGCTCTCCCAGAATGGGAGCACTACCTAGAACAGTGTTCTGTGTCCAAAGAGGATTCCCTGCACCTCAGGCACTGGGGAGAGATTTTGTGCACACAGGAGACCCCTGGCACACGCAGGGTTTCCCCACGGAAAGCAGTGTGAGAAGGAGCCCCTGCCAGGGAAGCATGGCCCTCTCCCATAGAAGCCCTCCATGCAACAGGCCGTCATGGACTCGGCTACAGGCCTTTGTGGCTGGAGAGACTGCAGCTCCTCTGGAGGCTCTGGGTCAGTTTGCACTCCCCTGCGAGGAACGAGGCGTGTGGGATGATTCCCTGCCCAAGAATGGCAAGCAGCCTGCTCCTTCCAGTGAGACGCACGTGCGGTGTGAGAGGCTTGGCAGCAGAGAAGAAGCAAGAGGGGCAGCCAGAGAGGGGATGTGCATGCAGCTTGAAGGCCCCAGATCTCCTCCATCCCCACCGGGGAATGCCGGCTCTGCCCGCCAGGCCCCATTCACAGGAGGGCACCCAGCTTCAGGATCTGCCCTTTCCCAGCCATGAAACCACACACAGCCCACACGCTGAGCCCTGCCAAGGGGGAACGTTGCTCCCCGCATGGGCCGAATGGCACGACTGGGTTAGGGCAGAGAAGGCCCTAGGAGGCCTTCAGGGTGCTGCCCCAGCAAAGCAGTGCTCAGGCAAAGGCACACTGCTTTCTGGAGGCTGGACACACACTGGGGTTTCTGCTTGAGGCAGAGAGAGCTCGGCGGGGCGAGCCATGGCTGAAGGCAAAGCAGAGTGTTCTCTGGTGGAGCGATGGCACCATGTGCTGGCTGACAAGCATGGGAGAAGCCTCACTCCAAATGAGGTCCAGAGGCCACTTCCAAGCAGGAGGCACTCTGGCTGCACAAGCTAGAGAGTCCTGCTTAGGACTTCCCTCTGGCAACAGAGTGGGTGCCAAGGGCGTGTGGGTGGGAAGGGGCTCGGAAGCCACAGGGGAGGCTTTGGGCACCCAGTGCTCTCCGATGGAAAACGCTGCAGGCCCCAGCCTCCACGCACTCCTCCAAGGCTTGGCAGTGGGAAAGCTGTCCACAGCCGAAGGCCCGAGCTCCTCCCTCGGGCCGTTCTGCCTGCCAGACCCACACTCCCTAGAAGTGTGTTCCTGAGGCAGTTGGACAGTCGGGGCAGTGGCGGCTCTCCCAGCATGGGAGCTCTGCCTAGAACAGTGCTCTGTGTCCAAAGAGGATTCCCTGCACCTCAGGCACTGGGGAGAGATTTTGTGCACACAGGAGACCCCTGGCACACGCAGGTTTCCCACGGAAAGCAGTGTGAGAAGGAGCCCCTGCCAGGGAAGCATGGCCCTCTCCCATAGAAGCCCTCCATGCAACAGGCCGTCATGGACTCGGCTACAGGCCTTTGTGGCTGTAGAGACTGTAGCTCCTCTGGAGGCTCTGGGTCAGTTTGCACTCCCTGCGAGGAAACGAGGCGTGTGGGATGATTCCCTGCCCAAGAATGGCAAGCAGCCTGCTCCTTCCAGTGAGACGCACGTGCGGTGTGAGAGGCTTGGCAGCAAGAGAAGAAGCAAGAGGGGCAGCCAGAGAGGGGATGTGCATGCAGCTTGAAGGCCCCAGATCTCCTCCATCCCACCGCGGAATGCCGGCTCTGCCTGCCAGGCCCCATTCACAGGAGGGCACCCAGCTTCAGGATCTGCCCTTTCCCAGCCATGAAACCACACACAGCCCACACGCTGAGCCCTGCCAAGGGGGAACGTTGCTCCCCGCATGGGCCGAATGGCACGACTGGGTTAGGGCAGAGAAGGCCCTAGGAGGCCTTCAGGGTGCTGCCCCAGCAAAGCAGTGCTCAGGCAAAGGCACACTGCTTTCTGGAGGCTGGACACACACTGGGGTTTCTGCTTGAGGCAGAGAGAGCTCGGCGGGGCGAGCCATGGCTGAAGGCAAAGCAGAGTGTTCTCTGGTGGAGCGATGGCACCACGTGCTGGCTGGCAAGCATGGGAGAAGCCTCACTCCAAATGAGGTCCAGAGGCCACTTCCAGCAGGAGGCACTCTGGCTGCACAAGCTAGAGAGTCCTGCTTAGGACTTCCCTCTGGCAACAGAGTGGGTGCCAAGGGCGTGTGGGTGGGAAGGGGCTCGGAAGCCACAGGGGAGGCTTTGGGCACCCAGTGCTCTCCGATGGAAAACGCTGCAGGCCCCAGCCTCCACGCACTCCTCCAAGGCTTGGCAGTGGGAAAGCTGTCCACAGCCGAAGGCGCCCTGCCAAGGGCTGCAGGCCTTTCTGCATGGCTCAGCTGCAGCTTCCTTGCAGGCTGCTGGTCCAGGGGCGTGTGTCCCCTGGTCCAGGGTGCTGGAGGAGGAGCTCCTAGCAAGGGGAGAGCAAGCCCCTTGTTTCCTTGGCATAGACTGGCCTGTGCCCCCAGAGGCCTGCCAGCAGTGAAGACAGTGCAGGCAGCGAAGAGGTGGCAGGAGTCCTGCTTGCAAGTGGGGTCATGACTGTTCTGTGCTCAGGCCCCAGTGGCCACGTGCACACACAGCCTCTGGACCCGCAGCTTCCCAGCAGTGCAAGAGACACACAGGCAACACCCTGGGCCTGCTCGAATGAACTGTGCTCTGTGGAGGTCCTGATGGCTGGCAGTGGCCTAGGCCAGCACAGGCCCTAGGGAGGCCTGGCTGAGCCTGGGATGGGTCCCAAACTTGCAGTGCCCAGGGAAAGCCTGGGACTGGAGGCCAGGCTACAGGCTCATTCCAGCTTGAGCCTGGTGCCCAGAGCCTTCAGCTGGGACTTGCAGGGGCAATGCTCAGCACAGTGGCTTTGGCCTGCCATCCACGTGCCTCACTCGGGCCGTCCTGCCTGTCAGACCCACACTCCCTAGAAGTGTGTTCCTGAGGCAGTTGGATAGTTGGGGCAGTGGCGGCTCTCCCAGCATGGGAGCTCTGCCTAGAACAGTGCTCTGCGTCCAAAGAGGATTCCCTGCACCTCAGGCACTGGGGAGAGATTTTGTGCACACAGGAGACCCCTGGCACACGCAGGGTTTCCCCACGGAAAGCAGTGTGAGAAGGAGCCCCTGCCAGGGAAGCATGGCCCTCTCCCATAGAAGCCCTCCATGCAACAGGCCGTCATGGACTCGGCTACAGGCCTTTGTGGCTGGAGAGACTGCAGCTCCTCTGGAGGCTCTGGGTCAGTTTGCACTCCCCTGCGAGGAAACGAGGCGTGTGGGATGATTCCCTGCCCAAGAATGGCAAGCAGCCTGCTCCTTCCAGTGAGACGCACGTGCGGTGTGAGAGGCTTGGCAGCAGAGAAGAAGCAAGAGGGGCAGCCAGAGAGGGGATGTGCATGCAGCTTGAAGGCCCCAGATCTCCTCCATCCCCACCGGGGAAAGCCGGCTCTGCCCGCCAGGCCCCATTCACAGGAGGGCACCCAGCTTCAGGATCTGCCCTTTCCCAGCCATGAAACCACACACAGCCCACACGCTGAGCCCTGCCAAGGGGGAACGTTGCTCCCCGCATGGGCCGAATGGCACGACTGGGTTAGGGCAGAGAAGGCCCTAGGAGGCCTTCAGGGTGCTACCCCAGCAAAGCAGTGCTCAGGCAAAGGCACACTGCTTTCTGGAGGCTGGACACACACTGGGGTTTCTGCTTGAGGCAGAGAGAGCTCGGCGGGGCGAGCCATGGCTGAAGGCAAAGCAGAGTGTTCTCTGGTGGAGCGATGGCACCATGTGCTGGCTGACAAGCATGGGAGAAGCCTCACTCCAAATGAGAGCCAGAGGCCACTTCCAAGCAGGAGGCACTCTGGCTGCACAAGCTAGAGAGTCCTGCTTAGGACTTCCCTCTGGCAACAGAGTGGGTGCCAAGGGCGTGTGGGTGGGAAGGGGCTCGGAAGCCACAGGGGAGGCTTTGGGCACCCAGTGCTCTCCGATGGAAAACGCTGCAGGCCCCAGCCTCCACGCACTCCTCCAAGGCTTGGCAGTGGGAAAGCTGTCCACAGCCGAAGGCCCGAGCTCCTCCCTCGGGCCGTTCTGCCTGCCAGACCCACACTTCCTAGAAGTGTGTTCCTGAGGCAGTTGGACAGTCGGGGCAGTGGCGGCTCTCCCAGAATGGGAGCTCTACCTAGAACAGTGTTCTGTGTCCAAAGAGGATTCCCTGCACCTCAGGCACTGGGGAGAGATTTTGTGCACACAGGAGACCCCTGGCACACGCAGGGTTTCCCCACGGAAAGCAGTGTGAGAAGGAGCCCCTGCCAGGGAAGCATGGCCCTCTCCCATAGAAGCCCTCCATGCAACAGGCCGTCATGGACTCGGCTACAGGCCTTTGTGGCTGGAGAGACTGCAGCTCCTCTGGAGGCTCTGGGTCAGTTTGCACTCCCTGCGAGGAAACGAGGCGTGTGGGATGATTCCCTGCCAAGAATGGCAAGCAGCCTGCTCCTTCCAGTGAGACGCACGTGCGGTGTGAGAGGCTTGGCAGCAGAGAAGAAGCAAGAGGGGCAGCCAGAGAGGGGATGTGCATGCAGCTTGAAGGCCCCAGATCTCCTCCATCCCCACCGGGGAATGCCGGCTCTGCCCGCCAGGCCCCATTCACAGGAGGGCACCCAGCTTCAGGATCTGCCCTTTCCCAGCCATGAAACCACACACAGCCCACACGCTGAGCCCTGCCAAGGGGGAACGTTGCTCCCCGCATGGGCCGAATGGCACGACTGGGTTAGGGCAGAGAAGGCCCTAGGAGGCCTTCAGGGTGCTACCCCAGCAAAGCAGTGCTCAGGCAAAGGCACACTGCTTTCTGGAGGCTGGACACACACTGGGTTTCTGCTTGAGGCAGAGAGAGCTCGGCGGGGCGAGCCATGGCTGAAGGCAAAGCAGAGTGTTCTCTGGTGGAGCGATGGCACCATGTGCTGGCTGACAAGCATGGGAGAAGCCTCACTCCAAATGAGGTCCAGAGGCCACTTCCAAGCAGGAGGCACTCTGGCTGCACAGCTAGAGAGTCCTGCTTAGGACTTCCTCTGGCAACAGAGTGGGTGCCAAGGGCGTGTGGGTGGGAAGGGGCTCGGAAGCCACAGGGGAGGCTTTGGGCACCCAGTGCTCTCCGATGGAAAACGCTGCAGGCCCCAGCCTCCACGCACTCCTCCAAGGCTTGGCAGTGGGAAAGCTGTCCACAGCCGAAGGCCCGAGCTCCTCCCTCGGGCCGTTCTGCCTGCCAGACCCACACTCCCTAGAAGTGTGTTCCTGAGGCAGTTGGACAGTCGGGGCAGTGGCGGCTCTCCCAGCATGGGAGCTCTGCCTAGAACAGTGCTCTGTGTCCAAAGAGGATTCCCTGCACCTCAGGCACTGGGGAGAGATTTTGTGCACACAGGAGACCCCTGGCACACGCAGGTTTCCCCACGGAAAGCAGTGTGAGAAGGAGCCCCTGCCAGGGAAGCATGGCCCTCTCCCATAGAAAGCCCTCCATGCAACAGGCCGTCATGGACTCGGCTACAGGCCTTTGTGGCTGGAGAGACTGCAGCTCCTCTGGAGGCTCTGGTCAGTTTGCACTCCCCTGCGAGGAAACGAGGCGTGTGGGATGATTCCTGCCCAAGAATGGCAAGCAGCCTGCTCCTTCCAGTGAGACGCACGTGCGGTGTGAGAGGCTTGGCAGCAGAGAAGAAGCAAGAGGGGCAGCCAGAGAGGGGATGTGCATGCAGCTTGAAGGCCCCAGATCTCCTCCATCCCCACCGGGGAATGCCGGCTCTGCCCGCCAGGCCCCATTCACAGGAGGGCACCCAGCTTCAGGATCTGCCCTTTCCCAGCCATGAAACCACACACAGCCCACACGCTGAGCCCTGCCAAGGGGGAACGTTGCTCCCCGCATGGGCCGAATGGCACGACTGGGTTAGGGCAGAGAAGGCCCTAGGAGGCCTTCAGGGTGCTACCCCAGCAAAGCAGTGCTCAGGCAAAGGCACACTGCTTTCTGGAGGCTGGACACACACTGGGTTTCTGCTTGAGGCAGAGAGAGCTCGGCGGGGCGAGCCATGGCTGAAGGCAAAGCAGAGTGTTCTCTGGTGGAGCGATGGCACCATGTGCTGGCTGACAAGCATGGGAGAAGCCTCACTCCAAATGAGGTCCAGAGGCCACTTCCAAGCAGGAGGCACTCTGGCTGCACAAGCTAGAGAGTCCTGCTTAGGACTTCCTCTGGCAACAGAGTGGGTGCCAAGGGCGTGTGGGTGGGAAGGGGCTCGGAAGCCACAGGGGAGGCTTTGGGCACCCAGTGCTCTCCGATGGAAAACGCTGCAGGCCCCAGCCTCCACGCACTCCTCCAAGGCTTGGCAGTGGGAAAGCTGTCCACAGCCGAAGGCCCGAGCTCCTCCCTCGGGCCGTTCTGCCTGCCAGACCCACACTCCCTAGAAGTGTGTTCCTGAGGCAGTTGGACAGTCGGGGCAGTGGCGGCTCTCCCAGCATGGGAGCTCTGCCTAGAACAGTGCTCTGTGTCCAAAGAGGATTCCCTGCACCTCAGGCACTGGGGAGAGATTTTGTGCACACAGGAGACCCCTGGCACACGCAGGGTTTCCCCACGGAAAGCAGTGTGAGAAGGAGCCCCTGCCAGGGAAGCATGGCCCTCTCCCATAGAAGCCCTCCATGCAACAGGCCGTCATGGACTCGGCTACAGGCCTTTGTGGCTGGAGAGACTGCAGCTCCTCTGGAGGCTCTGGGTCAGTTTGCACTCCCTGCGAGGAAACGAGGCGTGTGGGATGATTCCCTGCCCAAGAATGGCAAGCAGCCTGCTCCTTCAGTGAGACGCATGTGCGGTGTGAGAGGCTTGGCAGCAGAGAAGAAGCAAGAGGGGCAGCCAGAGAGGGATGTGCATGCAGCTTGAAGGCCCCAGATCTCCTCCATCCCCACCGGGGAATGCCGGCTCTGCCCGCCAGGCCCCATTCACAGGAGGGCACCCAGCTTCAGGATCTGCCCTTTCCCAGCCATGAAACCACACACAGCCCACACGCTGAGCCCTGCCAAGGGGGAACGTTGCTCCCCGCATGGGCCGAATGGCACGACTGGGTTAGGGCAGAGAAGGCCCTAGGAGGCCTTCAGGGTGCTACCCCAGCAAAGCAGTGCTCAGGCAAAGGCACACTGCTTTCTGGAGGCTGGACACACACTGGGGTTTCTGCTTGAGGCAGAGAGAGCTCGGCGGGGCGAGCCATGGCTGAAGGCAAAGCAGAGTGTTCTCTGGTGGAGCGATGGCACCATGTGCTGGCTGACAAGCATGGGAGAAGCCTCACTCCAAATGAGGTCCAGAGGCCACTTCCAAGCAGGAGGCACTCTGGCTGCACAAGCTAGAGAGTCCTGCTTAGGACTTCCCTCTGGCAACAGAGTGGGTGCCAAGGGCGTGTGGGTGGGAAGGGGCTCGGAAGCCACAGGGGAGGCTTTGGGCACCCAGTGCTCTCCGATGGAAAACGCTGCAGGCCCCAGCCTCCACGCACTCCTCCAAGGCTTGGCAGTGGGAAAGCTGTCCACAGCCGAAGGCCCGAGCTCCTCCCTCGGGCCGTTCTGCCTGCCAGACCCACACTCCTAGAAGTGTGTTCCTGAGGCAGTTGGACAGTCGGGGCAGTGGCGGCTCTCCCAGCATGGGAGCTCTGCCTAGAACAGTGCTCTGTGTCCAAAGAGGATTCCCTGCCCCTCAGGCACTGGGGAGAGATTTTGTGCACACAGGAGACCCCTGGCACACGCAGGGTTTCCCCACGGAAAGCAGTGTGAGAAGGAGCCCCTGCCAGGGAAGCATGGCCCTCTCCCATAGAAGCCCTCCATGCAACAGGCCGTCATGGACTCGGCTACAGGCCTTTGTGGCTGGAGAGACTGCAGCTCCTCTGGAGGCTCTGTGTCAGTTTGCACTCCCCTGCGAGGAAACGAGGCGTGTGGGATGATTCCCTGCCCAAGAATGGCAAGCAGCCTGCTCCTTCCAGTGAGACGCACGTGCGATGTGAGAGGCTTGCAGCAGAGAAGAAGCAAGAGGGGCAGCCAGAGAGGGGATGTGCATGCAGCTTGAAGGCCCCAGATCTCCTCCATCCCCACCGGGGAATGCCGGCTCTGCCCGCCAGGCCCCATTCACAGGAGGGCACCCAGCTTCAGGATCTGCCCTTTCCCAGCCATGAAACCACACACAGCCCACACGCTGAGCCCTGCCAAGGGGGAACGTTGCTCCCCGCATGGGCCGAATGGCACGACTGGGTTAGGGCAGAGAGGCCCTAGGAGGCCTTCAGGGTGCGGCCCCAGCACAGCAGTGCTCAGGCAAAGGCACTCTGCTTTCTGGAGGCTGGACGCACACTGGATTTCTGCTTGAGGCAGAGAGAGCTCAGCAGGGCGAGCCATGGCTGAAGGCAAAGCAGAGTGTTCTCTGGTGGAGCAATGGCACCATGTGCTGGCTGACAAGCATGGGAGAAGCCTCACTCCAAATGAGGTCCAGAGGCCACTTCCAAGCAGGAGGCACTCTGGCTGCACAAGCTAGAGAGTCCTGCTTAGGACTTCCCTCTGGCAACAGAGTGGGTGCCAAGGGCGTGTGGGTGGGAAGGGGGCTCGGAAGCCACAGGGGAGGCTTTGGGCACCCAGTGCTCTCCGATGGAAAACGCTGCAGGCCCCAGCCTCCACGCACTCCTCCAAGGCTTGGCAGTGGGAAAGCTGTCCACAGCCGAAGGCCCGAGCTCCTCCTCGGGCCGTTCTGCCTGCCAGACCCACACTCCCTAGAAGTGTGTTCCTGAGGCAGTTGGACAGTCGGGGCAGTGGCGGCTCTCCCAGAATGGGAGCTCTACCTAGAACAGTGTTCTGTGTCCAAAGAGGATTCCCTGCACTTCAGGCACTGGGGAGAGATTTTGTGCACACAGGAGACCCCTGGCACACGCAGGGTTTCCCCATGGAAAGCAGTGTGAGAAGGAGCCCCTGCCAGGGAAGCATGGCCCTCTCCCATAGAAGCCCTCCATGCAACAGGCCGTCATGGACTCGGCTACAGGCCTTTGTGGCTGGAGAGACTGCAGCTCCTCTGGAGGCTCTGGGTCAGTTTGCACTCCCCTGCGAGAAACGAGGCGTGTGGGATGATTCCCTGCCCAAGAATGGCAAGCAGCCTGCTCCTTCCAGTGAGACGCACGTGCGGTGTGAGAGGCTTGCAGCAGAGAAGAAGCAAGAGGGGCAGCCAGAGAGGGGATGTGCATGCAGCTTGAAGGCCCCAGATCTCCTCCATCCCCACCGGGGAAAGCCGGCTCTGCCCGCCAGGCCCCATTCACAGGAGGGCACCCAGCTTCAGGATCTGCCCTTTCCCAGCCATGAAACCACACACAGCCCACACGCTGAGCCCTGCCAAGGGGGAACGTTGCTCCCCGCATGGGCCGAATGGCACGACTGGGTTAGGGCAGAGAAGGCCCTAGGAGGCCTTCAGGGTGCTACCCCAGCAAAGCAGTGCTCAGGCAAAGGCACACTGCTTTCTGGAGGCTGGACACACACTGGGGTTTCTGCTTGAGGCAGAGAGAGCTCGGCGGGGCGAGCCATGGCTGAAGGCAAAGCAGAGTGTTCTCTGGTGGAGCGATGGCACCATGTGCTGGCTGACAAGCATGGGAGAAGCCTCACTCCAAATGAGAGCCAGAGGCCACTTCCAAGCAGGAGGCACTCTGGCTGCACAAGCTAGAGAGTCCTGCTTAGGACTTCCCTCTGGCAACAGAGTGGGTGCCAAGGGCGTGTGGGTGGGAAGGGGCTCGGAAGCCACAGGGGAGGCTTTGGGCACCCAGTGCTCTCCGATGGAAAACGCTGCAGGCCCCAGCCTCCACGCACTCCTCCAAGGCTTGGCAGTGGGAAAGCTGTCCACAGCCGAAGGCCCGAGCTCCTCCCTAGGGCCGTTCTGCCTGCCAGACCCACACTTCCTAGAAGTGTGTTCCTGAGGCAGTTGGACAGTCGGGGCAGTGGCGGCTCTCCCAGAATGGGAGCTCTACCTAGAACAGTGTTCTGTGTCCAAAGAGGATTCCCTGCACCTCAGGCACTGGGGAGAGATTTTGTGCACACAGGAGACCCCTGGCACACGCAGGGTTTCCCACGGAAAGCAGTGTGAGAAGGAGCCCCTGCCAGGGAAGCATGGCCCTCTCCCATAGAAGCCCTCCATGCAACAGGCCGTCATGGACTCGGCTACAGGCCTTTGTGGCTGGAGAGACTGCAGCTCCTCTGGAGGCTCTGGGTCAGTTTGCACTCCCCTGCGAGGAAACGAGGCGTGTGGGATGATTCCCTGCCCAAGAATGGCAAGCAGCCTGCTCCTTCCAGTGAGACGCACGTGCGGTGTGAGAGGCTTGGCAGCAGAGAAGAAGCAAGAGGGGCAGCCAGAGAGGGGATGTGCATGCAGCTTGAAGGCCCCAGATCTCCTCCATCCCCACCGGGGAATGCCGGCTCTGCCCGCCAGGCCCCATTCACAGGAGGGCACCCAGCTTCAGGATCTGCCCTTTCCCAGCCATGAAACCACACACAGCCCACACGCTGAGCCCTGCCAAGGGGGAACGTTGCTCCCCGCATGGGCCGAATGGCACGACTGGGTTAGGGCAGAGAAGGCCCTAGGAGGCCTTCAGGGTGCTACCCCAGCAAAGCAGTGCTCAGGCAAAGGCACACTGCTTTCTGGAGGCTGGACACACACTGGGGTTTCTGCTTGAGGCAGAGAGAGCTCGGCGGGGCGAGCCATGGCTGAAGGCAAAGCAGAGTGTTCTCTGGTGGAGCGATGGCACCATGTGCTGGCTGACAAGCATGGGAGAAGCCTCACTCCAAATGAGGTCCAGAGGCCACTTCCAAGCAGGAGGCACTCTGGCTGCACAAGCTAGAGAGTCCTGCTTAGGACTTCCCTCTGGCAACAGAGTGGGTGCCAAGGGCGTGTGGGTGGGAAGGGGCTCGGAAGCCACAGGGGAGGCTTTGGGCACCCAGTGCTCTCCGATGGAAAACGCTGCAGGCCCCAGCCTCCACGCACTCCTCCAAGGCTTGGCAGTGGGAAAGCTGTCCACAGCCGAAGGCCCGAGCTCCTCCCTCGGGCCGTTCTGCCTGCCAGACCCACACTCCCTAGAAGTGTGTTCCTGAGGCAGTTGGACAGTCGGGGCAGTGGCGGCTCTCCCAGCATGGGAGCTCTGCCTAGAACAGTGCTCTGTGTCCAAAGAGGATTCCCTGCACCTCAGGCACTGAGGAGAGATTTTGTGCACACAGGAGACCCCTGGCACACGCAGGGTTTCCCCACGGAAAGCAGTGTGAGAAGGAGCCCCTGCCAGGGAAGCATGGCCCTCTCCCATAGAAGCCCTCCATGCAACAGGCCGTCATGGACTCGGCTACAGGCCTTTGTGGCTGGAGAGACTGCAGCTCCTCTGGAGGCTCTGGGTCAGTTTGCACTCCCCTGCGAGGAAACGAGGCGTGTGGGATGATTCCCTGCCAAGAATGGCAAGCAGCCTGCTCCTTCCAGTGTGACGCATGTGCGGTGTGAGAGGCTTGGCAGCAGAGAAGAAGCAAGAGGGGCAGCCAGAGAGGGGATGTGCATGCAGCTTGAAGGCCCCAGATCTCCTCCATCCCCACCGGGGAATGCCGGCTCTGCCCGCCAGGCCCCATTCACAGGAGGGCACCCAGCTTCAGGATCTGCCCTTTCCCAGCCATGAAACCACACACAGCCCACACGCTGAGCCCTGCCAAGGGGGAACGTTGCTCCCCGCATGGGCCGAATGGCACGACTGGGTTAGGGCAGAGAAGGCCCTAGGAGGCCTTCAGGGTGCTACCCCAGCAAAGCAGTGCTCAGGCAAAGGCACACTGCTTTCTGGAGGCTGGACACACACTGGGGTTTCTGCTTGAGGCAGAGAGAGCTCGGCGGGGCGAGCCATGGCTGAAGGCAAAGCAGAGTGTTCTCTGGTGGAGCGATGGCACCATGTGCTGGCTGACAAGCATGGGAGAAGCCTCACTCCAAATGAGGTCCAGAGGCCACTTCCAAGCAGGAGGCACTCTGGCTGCACAAGCTAGAGAGTCCTGCTTAGGACTTCCCTCTGGCAACAGAGTGGGTGCCAAGGGCGTGTGGGTGGGAAGGGGCTCGGAAGCCACAGGGGAGGCTTTGGGCACCCAGTGCTCTCCGATGGAAAACGCTGCAGGCCCCAGCCTCCACGCACTCCTCCAAGGCTTGGCAGTGGGAAAGCTGTCCACAGCCGAAGGCCCGAGCTCCTCCCTCGGGCCGTTCTGCCTGCCAGACCCACACTCCCTAGAAGTGTGTTCCTGAGGCAGTTGGACAGTCGGGGCAGTGGCGGCTCTCCCAGCATGGGAGCTCTGCCTAGAAACAGTGCTCTGTGTCCAAAGAGGATTCCCTGCACCTCAGGCACTGAGGAGAGATTTTGTGCACACAGGAGACCCCTGGCACACGCAGGGTTTCCCCACGGAAAGCAGTGTGAGAAGGAGCCCCTGCCAGGGAAGCATGGCCCTCTCCCATAGAAGCCCTCCATGCAACAGGCCGTCATGGACTCGGCTACAGGCCTTTGTGGCTGGAGAGACTGCAGCTCCTCTGGAGGCTCTGGGTCAGTTTGCACTCCCCTGCGAGGAAACGAGGCGTGTGGGATGATTCCCTGCCCAAGAATGGCAAGCAGCCTGCTCCTTCAGTGTGACGCATGTGCGGTGTGAGAGGCTTGGCAGCAGAGAAGAAGCAAGAGGGGCAGCCAGAGAGGGGATGTGCATGCAGCTTGAAGGCCCCAGATCTCCTCCATCCCCACCGGGGAATGCCGGCTCTGCCCGCCAGGCCCCATTCACAGGAGGGCACCCAGCTTCAGGATCTGCCCTTTCCCAGCCATGAAACCACACACAGCCCACACGCTGAGCCCTGCCAAGGGGGAACGTTGCTCCCCGCATGGGCCGAATGGCACGACTGGGTTAGGGCAGAGAAGGCCCTAGGAGGCCTTCAGGGTGCTACCCCAGCAAAGCAGTGCTCAGGCAAAGGCACACTGCTTTCTGGAGGCTGGACACACACTGGGGTTTCTGCTTGAGGCAGAGAGAGCTCGGCGGGGCGAGCCATGGCTGAAGGCAAAGCAGAGTGTTCTCTGGTGGAGCGATGGCACCATGTGCTGGCTGACAGCATGGGAGAAGCCTCACTCCAAATGAGGTCCAGAGGCCACTTCCAAGCAGGAGGCACTCTGGCTGCACAAGCTAGAGAGTCCTGCTTAGGACTTCCCTCTGGCAACAGAGTGGGTGCCAAGGGCGTGTGGGTGGGAAGGGGCTCGGAAGCCACAGGGGAGGCTTTGGGCACCCAGTGCTCTCCGATGGAAAACGCTGCAGGCCCCAGCCTCCACGCACTCCTCCAAGGCTTGGCAGTGGGAAAGCTGTCCACAGCCGAAGGCCCGAGCTCCTCCCTCGGGCCGTTCTGCCTGCCAGACCCACACTCCCTAGAAGTGTGTTCCTGAGGCAGTTGGACAGTCGGGGCAGTGGCGGCTCTCCCAGCATGGGAGCTCTGCCTAGAACAGTGCTCTGTGTCCAAAGAGGATTCCCTGCCCCTCAGGCACTGGGGAGAGATTTTGTGCACACAGGAGACCCTGGCACACGCAGGGTTTCCCCACGGAAAGCAGTGTGAGAAGGAGCCCCTGCCAGGGAAGCATGGCCCTCTCCATAGAAGCCCTCCATGCAACAGGCCGTCATGGACTCGGCTACAGGCCTTTGTGGCTGGAGAGACTGCAGCTCCTCTGGAGGCTCTGTGTCAGTTTGCACTCCCCTGCGAGGAAACGAGGCGTGTGGGATGATTCCCTGCCCAAGAATGGCAAGCAGCCTGCTCCTTCCAGTGAGACGCACGTGCGATGTGAGAGGCTTGGCAGCAGAGAAGAAGCAAGAGGGGCAGCCAGAGAGGGGATGTGCATGCAGCTTGAAGGCCCCAGATCTCCTCCATCCCCACCGGGGAATGCCGGCTCTGCCCGCCAGGCCCCATTCACAGGAGGGCACCCAGCTTCAGGATCTGCCCTTTCCCAGCCATGAAACCACACACAGCCCACACGCTGAGCCCTGCCAAGGGGGAACGTTGCTCCCCGCATGGGCCGAATGGCACGACTGGGTTAGGGCAGAGAGGCCCTAGGAGGCCTTCAGGGTGCGGCCCCAGCACAGCAGTGCTCAGGCAAAGGCACTCTGCTTTCTGGAGGCTGGACGCACACTGGATTTCTGCTTGAGGCAGAGAGAGCTCAGCAGGGCGAGCCATGGCTGAAGGCAAAGCAGAGTGTTCTCTGGTGGAGCAATGGCACCATGTGCTGGCTGACAAGCATGGGAGAAGCCTCACTCCAAATGAGGTCCAGAGGCCACTTCCAAGCAGGAGGCACTCTGGCTGCACAAGCTAGAGAGTCCTGCTTAGGACTTCCCTCTGGCAACAGAGTGGGTGCCAAGGGCGTGTGGGTGGGAAGGGGCTCGGAAGCCACAGGGGAGGCTTTGGGCACCCAGTGCTCTCCGATGGAAAACGCTGCAGGCCCCAGCCTCCACGCACTCCTCCAAGGCTTGGCAGTGGGAAAGCTGTCCACAGCCGAAGGCCCGAGCTCCTCCCTCGGGCCGTTCTGCCTGCCAGACCCACACTCCCTAGAAGTGTGTTCCTGAGGCAGTTGGACAGTCGGGGCAGTGGCGGCTCTCCCAGAATGGGGAGCTCTACCTAGAACAGTGTTCTGTGTCCAAAGAGGATTCCCTGCACTTCAGCACTGGGGAGAGATTTTGTGCACACAGGAGACCCCTGGCACACGCAGGGTTTCCCCATGGAAAGCAGTGTGAGAAGGAGCCCCTGCCAGGGAAGCATGGCCCTCTCCCATAGAAGCCCTCCATGCAACAGGCCGTCATGGACTCGGCTACAGGCCTTTGTGGCTGGAGAGACTGCAGCTCCTCTGGAGGCTCTGGGTCAGTTTGCACTCCCCTGCGAGGAAACGAGGCGTGTGGGATGATTCCCTGCCCAAGAATGGCAAGCAGCCTGCTCCTTCCAGTGAGACGCACGTGCGGTGTGAGAGCTTGGCAGCAGAGAAGAAGCAAGAGGGGCAGCCAGAGAGGGGATGTGCATGCAGCTTGAAGGCCCCAGATCTCCTCCATCCCCACCGGGGAAAGCCGGCTCTGCCCGCCAGGCCCCATTCACAGGAGGGCACCCAGCTTCAGGATCTGCCCTTTCCCAGCCATGAAACCACACACAGCCCACACGCTGAGCCCTGCCAAGGGGGACGTTGCTCCCCGCATGGGCCGAATGGCACGACTGGGTTAGGGCAGAGAAGGCCCTAGGAGGCCTTCAGGGTGCTACCCCAGCAAAGCAGTGCTCAGGCAAAGGCACACTGCTTTCTGGAGGCTGGACACACACTGGGTTTCTGCTTGAGGCAGAGAGAGCTCGGCGGGGCGAGCCATGGCTGAAGGCAAAGCAGAGTGTTCTCTGGTGTAGCGATGGCACCATGTGCTGGCTGACAAGCATGGGAGAAGCCTCACTCCAAATGAGAGCCAGAGGCCACTTCCAAGCAGGAGGCACTCTGGCTGCACAAGCTAGAGAGTCCTGCTTAGGACTTCCCTCTGGCAACAGAGTGGGTGCCAAGGGCGTGTGGGTGGGAAGGGGCTCGGAAGCCACAGGGGAGGCTTTGGGCACCCAGTGCTCTCCGATGAAAACGCTGCAGGCCCCAGCCTCCACGCACTCCTCCAAGGCTTGGCAGTGGGAAAGCTGTCCACAGCCGAAGGCCCGAGCTCCTCCCTAGGGCCGTTCTGCCTGCCAGACCCACACTTCCTAGAAGTGTGTTCCTGAGGCAGTTGGACAGTCGGGGCAGTGGCGGCTCTCCCAGAATGGGAGCTCTACCTAGAACAGTGTTCTGTGTCCAAAGAGGATTCCCTGCACCTCAGGCACTGGGGAGAGATTTTGTGCACACAGGAGACCCCTGGCACACGCAGGGTTTCCCCACGGAAAGCAGTGTGAGAAGGAGCCCCTGCCAGGGAAGCATGGCCCTCTCCCATAGAAGCCCTCCATGCAACAGGCCGTCATGGACTCGGCTACAGGCCTTTGTGGCTGGAGAGACTGCAGCTCCTCTGGAGGCTCTGGGTCAGTTTGCACTCCCCTGCGAGGAAACGAGGCGTGTGGGATGATTCCCTGCCCAAGAATGGCAAGCAGCCTGCTCCTTCCAGTGAGACGCACGTGCGGTGTGAGAGGCTTGGCAGCAGAGAAGAAGCAAGAGGGGCAGCCAGAGAGGGGATGTGCATGCAGCTTGAAGGCCCCAGATCTCCTCCATCCCCACCGGGGAATGCCGGCTCTGCCCGCCAGGCCCCATTCACAGGAGGGCACCCAGCTTCAGGATCTGCCCTTTCCCAGCCATGAAACCACACACAGCCCACACGCTGAGCCCTGCCAAGGGGGAACGTTGCTCCCCGCATGGGCCGAATGGCACGACTGGGTTAGGGCAGAGAAGGCCCTAGGAGGCCTTCAGGGTGCTACCCCAGCAAAGCAGTGCTCAGGCAAAGGCACACTGCTTTCTGGAGGCTGGACACACACTGGGGTTTCTGCTTGAGGCAGAGAGAGCTCGGCGGGGCGAGCCATGGCTGAAGGCAAAGCAGAGTGTTCTCTGGTGGAGCGATGGCACCATGTGCTGGCTGACAAGCATGGGAGAAGCCTCACTCCAAATGAGGTCCAGAGGCCACTTCCAAGCAGGAGGCACTCTGGCTGCACAAGCTAGAGAGTCCTGCTTAGGACTTCCCTCTGGCAACAGAGTGGGTGCCAAGGGCGTGTGGGTGGGAAGGGGCTCGGAAGCCACAGGGGAGGCTTTGGGCACCCAGTGCTCTCCGATGGAAAACGCTGCAGGCCCCAGCCTCCACGCACTCCTCCAAGGCTTGGCAGTGGGAAAGCTGTCCACAGCCGAAGGCCCGAGCTCCTCCCTCGGGCCGTTCTGCCTGCCAGACCCACACTCCCTAGAAGTGTGTTCCTGAGGCAGTTGGACAGTCGGGGCAGTGGCGGCTCTCCCAGCATGGGAGCTCTGCCTAGAACAGTGCTCTGTGTCCAAAGAGGATTCCCTGCACCTCAGGCACTGAGGAGAGATTTTGTGCACACAGGAGACCCCTGGCACACGCAGGGTTTCCCCACGGAAAGCAGTGTGAGAAGGAGCCCCTGCCAGGGAAGCATGGCCCTCTCCCATAGAAGCCCTCCATGCAACAGGCCGTCATGGACTCGGCTACAGGCCTTTGTGGCTGGAGAGACTGCAGCTCCTCTGGAGGCTCTGGGTCAGTTTGCACTCCCCTGCGAGGAAACGAGGCGTGTGGGATGATTCCCTGCCCAAGAATGGCAAGCAGCCTGCTCCTTCCAGTGTGACGCATGTGCGGTGTGAGAGGCTTGGCAGCAGAGAAGAAGCAAGAGGGGCAGCCAGAGAGGGGATGTGCATGCAGCTTGAAGGCCCCAGATCTCCTCCATCCCCACCGGGGAATGCCGGCTCTGCCCGCCAGGCCCCATTCACAGGAGGGCACCCAGCTTCAGGATCTGCCCTTTCCCAGCCATGAAACCACACACAGCCCACACGCTGAGCCCTGCCAAGGGGGAACGTTGCTCCCCGCATGGGCCGAATGGCACGACTGGGTTAGGGCAGAGAAGGCCCTAGGAGGCCTTCAGGGTGCTACCCCAGCAAAGCAGTGCTCAGGCAAAGGCACACTGCTTTCTGGAGGCTGGACACACACTGGGGTTTCTGCTTGAGGCAGAGAGAGCTCGGCGGGGCGAGCCATGGCTGAAGGCAAAGCAGAGTGTTCTCTGGTGGAGCGATGGCACCATGTGCTGGCTGACAAGCATGGGAGAAGCCTCACTCCAAATGAGGTCCAGAGGCCACTTCCAAGCAGGAGGCACTCTGGCTGCACAAGCTAGAGAGTCCTGCTTAGGACTTCCCTCTGGCAACAGAGTGGGTGCCAAGGGCGTGTGGGTGGGAAGGGGCTCGGAAGCCACAGGGGAGGCTTTGGGCACCCAGTGCTCTCCGATGGAAAACGCTGCAGGCCCCAGCCTCCACGCACTCCTCCAAGGCTTGGCAGTGGGAAAGCTGTCCACAGCCGAAGGCCCGAGCTCCTCCCTCGGGCCGTTCTGCCTGCCAGACCCACACTCCCTAGAAGTGTGTTCCTGAGGCAGTTGGACAGTCGGGGCAGTGGCGGCTCTCCCAGCATGGGAGCTCTGCCTAGAACAGTGCTCTGTGTCCAAAGAGGATTCCCTGCACCTCAGGCACTGAGGAGAGATTTTGTGCACACAGGAGACCCCTGGCACACGCAGGGTTTCCCCACGGAAAGCAGTGTGAGAAGGAGCCCCTGCCAGGGAAGCATGGCCCTCTCCCATAGAAGCCCTCCATGCAACAGGCCGTCATGGACTCGGCTACAGGCCTTTGTGGCTGGAGAGACTGCAGCTCCTCTGGAGGCTCTGGGTCAGTTTGCACTCCCCTGCGAGGAAACGAGGCGTGTGGGATGATTCCCTGCCCAAGAATGGCAAGCAGCCTGCTCCTTCCAGTGTGACGCATGTGCGGTGTGAGAGGCTTGGCAGCAGAGAAGAAGCAAGAGGGGCAGCCAGAGAGGGGATGTGCATGCAGCTTGAAGGCCCCAGATCTCCTCCATCCCCACCGGGGAATGCCGGCTCTGCCCGCCAGGCCCCATTCACAGGAGGGCACCCAGCTTCAGGATCTGCCCTTTCCCAGCCATGAAACCACACACAGCCCACACGCTGAGCCCTGCCAAGGGGGAACGTTGCTCCCCGCATGGGCCGAATGGCACGACTGGGTTAGGGCAGAGAAGGCCCTAGGAGGCCTTCAGGGTGCTACCCCAGCAAAGCAGTGCTCAGGCAAAGGCACACTGCTTTCTGGAGGCTGGACACACACTGGGGTTTCTGCTTGAGGCAGAGAGAGCTCGGCGGGGCGAGCCATGGCTGAAGGCAAAGCAGAGTGTTCTCTGGTGGAGCGATGGCACCATGTGCTGGCTGACAAGCATGGGAGAAGCCTCACTCCAAATGAGGTCCAGAGGCCACTTCCAAGCAGGAGGCACTCTGGCTGCACAAGCTAGAGAGTCCTGCTTAGGACTTCCCTCTGGCAACAGAGTGGGTGCCAAGGGCGTGTGGGTGGGAAGGGGCTCGGAAGCCACAGGGGAGGCTTTGGGCACCCAGTGCTCTCCGATGGAAAACGCTGCAGGCCCCAGCCTCCACGCACTCCTCCAAGGCTTGGCAGTGGGAAAGCTGTCCACAGCCGAAGGCCCGAGCTCCTCCCTCGGGCCGTTCTGCCTGCCAGACCCACACTCCCTAGAAGTGTGTTCCTGAGGCAGTTGGACAGTCGGGGCAGTGGCGGCTCTCCCAGCATGGGAGCTCTGCCTAGAACAGTGCTCTGTGTCCAAAGAGGATTCCCTGCACCTCAGGCACTGGGGAGAGATTTTGTGCACACAGGAGACCCCTGGCACACGCAGGGTTTCCCCACGGAAAGCAGTGTGAGAAGGAGCCCCTGCCAGGGAAGCATGGCCCTCTCCCATAGAAGCCCTCCATGCAACAGGCCGTCATGGACTCGGCTACAGGCCTTTGTGGCTGGAGAGACTGCAGCTCCTCTGGAGGCTCTGGGTCAGTTTGCACTCCCCTGCGAGGAAACGAGGCGTGTGGGATGATTCCCTGCCCAAGAATGGCAAGCAGCCTGCTCCTTCCAGTGAGACGCACGTGCGGTGTGAGAGGCTTGGCAGCAGAGAAGAAGCAAGAGGGGCAGCCAGAGAGGGGATGTGCATGCAGCTTGAAGGCCCCAGATCTCCTCCATCCCCACCGGGGAATGCCGGCTCTGCCCGCCAGGCCCCATTCACAGGAGGGCACCCAGCTTCAGGATCTGCCCTTTCCCAGCCATGAAACCACACACAGCCCACACGCTGAGCCCTGCCAAGGGGGAACGTTGCTCCCCGCATGGGCCGAATGGCACGACTGGGTTAGGGCAGAGAAGGCCCTAGGAGGCCTTCAGGGTGCTGCCCCAGCAAAGCAGTGCTCAGGCAAAGGCACTCTGCTTTCTGGAGGCTGGACGCACACTGGGGTTTCTGCTTGAGGCAGAGAGAGCTCGGCGGGGCGAGCCATGGCTGAAGGCAAAGCAGAGTGTTCTCTGGTGGAGCAATGGCACCATGTGCTGGCTGACAAGCATGGGAGAAGCCTCACTCCAAATGAGAGCCAGAGGCCACTTCCAAGCAGGAGGCACTCTGGCTGCACAAGCTAGAGAGTCCTGCTTAGGACTTCCCTCTGGCAACAGAGTGGGTGCCAAGGGCGTGTGGGTGGGAAGGGGCTCGGAAGCCACAGGGGAGGCTTTGGGCACCCAGTGCTCTCCGATGGAAAACGCTGCAGGCCCCAGCCTCCACGCACTCCTCCAAGGCTTGGCAGTGGGAAAGCTGTCCACAGCCGAAGGCCCGAGCTCCTCCCTCGGGCCGTTCTGCCTGCCAGACCCACACTCCCTAGAAGTGTGTTCCTGAGGCAGTTGGACAGTCGGGGCAGTGGCGGCTCTCCCAGCATGGGAGCTCTGCCTAGAACAGTGCTCTGTGTCCAAAGAGGATTCCCTGCACCTCAGGCACTGGGGAGAGATTTTGTGCACACAGGAGACCCCTGGCACACGCAGGGTTTCCCCACGGAAAGCAGTGTGAGAAGGAGCCCCTGCCAGGGAAGCATGGCCCTCTCCCATAGAAGCCCTCCATGCAACAGGCCGTCATGGACTCGGCTACAGGCCTTTGTGGCTGGAGAGACTGCAGCTCCTCTGGAGGCTCTGGGTCAGTTTGCACTCCCCTGCGAGGAAACGAGGCGTGTGGGATGATTCCCTGCCCAAGAATGGCAAGCAGCCTGCTCCTTCCAGTGAGACGCACGTGCGGTGTGAGAGGCTTGGCAGCAGAGAAGAAGCAAGAGGGGCAGCCAGAGAGGGGATGTGCATGCAGCTTGAAGGCCCCAGATCTCCTCCATCCCCACCGGGGAATGCCGGCTCTGCCCGCCAGGCCCCATTCACAGGAGGGCACCCAGCTTCAGGATCTGCCCTTTCCCAGCCATGAAACCACACACAGCCCACACGCTGAGCCCTGCCAAGGGGGAACGTTGCTCCCCGCATGGGCCGAATGGCACGACTGGGTTAGGGCAGAGAAGGCCCTAGGAGGCCTTCAGGGTGCTGCCCCAGCAAAGCAGTGCTCAGGCAAAGGCACTCTGCTTTCTGGAGGCTGGACGCACACTGGGGTTTCTGCTTGAGGCAGAGAGAGCTCGGCGGGGCGAGCCATGGCTGAAGGCAAAGCAGAGTGTTCTCTGGGTGAGCGATGGCACCACGTGCTGGCTGACAAGCATGGGAGAAGCCTCACTCCAAATGAGGTCCAGAGGCCACTTCCAAGCAGGAGGCACTCTGGCTGCACAAGCTAGAGAGTCCTGCTTAGGACTTCCCTCTGGCAACAGAGTGGGTGCCAAGGGCGTGTGGGTGGGAAGGGGCTCGGAAGCCACAGGGGAGGCTTTGGGCACCCAGTGCTCTCCGATGGAAAACGCTGCAGGCCCCAGCCTCCACGCACTCCTCCAAGGCTTGGCAGTGGGAAAGCTGTCCACAGCCGAAGGCCCGAGCTCCTCCCTCGGGCCGTTCTGCCTGCCAGACCCACACTCCCTAGAAGTGTGTTCCTGAGGCAGTTGGACAGTCGGGGCAGTGGCGGCTCTCCCAGCATGGGAGCTCTGCCTAGAACAGTGCTCTGTGTCCAAAGAGGATTCCCTGCACCTCAGGCACTGGGGAGAGATTTTGTGCACACAGGAGACCCCTGGCACACGCAGGGTTTCCCCACGGAAAGCAGTGTGAGAAGGAGCCCCTGCCAGGGAAGCATGGCCCTCTCCCATAGAAGCCCTCCATGCAACAGGCCGTCATGGACTCGGCTACAGGCCTTTGTGGCTGGAGAGACTGCAGCTCCTCTGGAGGCTCTGGGTCAGTTTGCACTCCCCTGCGAGGAAACGAGGCGTGTGGGATGATTCCCTGCCCAAGAATGGCAAGCAGCCTGCTCCTTCCAGTGAGACGCACGTGCGGTGTGAGAGGCTTGGCAGCAGAGAAGAAGCAAGAGGGGCAGCCAGAGAGGGGATGTGCATGCAGCTTGAAGGCCCCAGATCTCCTCCATCCCCACCGGGGAATGCCGGCTCTGCCCGCCAGGCCCCATTCACAGGAGGGCACCCAGCTTCAGGATCTGCCCTTTCCCAGCCATGAAACCACACACAGCCCACACGCTGAGCCCTGCCAAGGGGGAACGTTGCTCCCCGCATGGGCCGAATGGCACGACTGGGTTAGGGCAGAGAAGGCCCTAGGAGGCCTTCAGGGTGCTGCCCCAGCACAGCAGTGCTCAGGCAAAGGCACTCTGCTTTCTGGAGGCTGGACACACACTGGGGTTTCTGCTTGAGGCAGAGAGAGCTCGGCGGGGCGAGCCATGGCTGAAGGCAAAGCAGAGTGTTCTCTGGTGGAGCGATGGCACCATGTGCTGGCTGACAAGCATGGGAGAAGCCTCACTCCAAATGAGAGCCAGAGGCCACTTCCAAGCAGGAGGCACTCTGGCTGCACAAGCTAGAGAGTCCTGCTTAGGACTTCCCTCTGGCAACAGAGTGGGTGCCAAGGGCGTGTGGGTGGGAAGGGGCTCGGAAGCCACAGGGGAGGCTTTGGGCACCCAGTGCTCTCCGATGGAAAACGCTGCAGGCCCCAGCCTCCACGCACTCCTCCAAGGCTTGGCAGTGGGAAAGCTGTCCACAGCCGAAGGCCCGAGCTCCTCCCTCGGGCCGTTCTGCCTGCCAGACCCACACTCCCTAGCAGTGTGTTCCTGAGGCAGTTGGACAGTCGGGGCAGTGGCGGCTCTCCCAGCATGGGAGCTCTGCCTAGAACAGTGCTCTGTGTCCAAAGAGGATTCCCTGCACCTCAGGCACTGGGGAGAGATTTTGTGCACACAGGAGACCCCTGGCACACGCAGGGTTTCCCCACGGAAAGCAGTGTGAGAAGGAGCCCCTGCCAGGGAAGCATGGCCCTCTCCCATAGAAGCCCTCCATGCAACAGGCCGTCATGGACTCGGCTACAGGCCTTTGTGGCTGGAGAGACTGCAGCTCCTCTGGAGGCTCTGGGTCAGTTTGCACTCCCCTGCGAGGAAACGAGGCGTGTGGGATGATTCCCTGCCCAAGAATGGCAAGCAGCCTGCTCCTTCCAGTGAGACGCACGTGCGGTGTGAGAGGCTTGGCAGCAGAGAAGAAGCAAGAGGGGCAGCCAGAGAGGGGATGTGCATGCAGCTTGAAGGCCCCAGATCTCCTCCATCCCCACCGGGGAATGCCGGCTCTGCCCGCCAGGCCCCATTCACAGGAGGGCACCCAGCTTCAGGATCTGCCCTTTCCCAGCCATGAAACCACACACAGCCCACACGCTGAGCCCTGCCAAGGGGGAACGTTGCTCCCCGCATGGGCCGAATGGCACGACTGGGTTAGGGCAGAGAAGGCCCTAGGAGGCCTTCAGGGTGCTGCCCCAGCAAAGCAGTGCTCAGGCAAGGCACTCTGCTTTCTGGAGGCTGGACGCACACTGGGGTTTCTGCTTGAGGCAGAGAGAGCTCGGCGGGGCGAGCCATGGCTGAAGGCAAAGCAGAGTGTTCTCTGGTGGAGCGATGGCACCACGTGCTGGCTGACAAGCATGGGAGAAGCCTCACTCCAAATGAGAGCCAGAGGCCACTTCCAAGCAGGAGGCACTCTGGCTGCACAAGCTAGAGAGTCCTGCTTAGGACTTCCCTCTGGCAACAGAGTGGGTGCCAAGGGCGTGTGGGTGGGAAGGGGCTCGGAAGCCACAGGGGAGGCTTTGGGCACCCAGTGCTCTCCGATGGAAAACGCTGCAGGCCCCAGCCTCCACGCACTCCTCCAAGGCTTGGCAGTGGGAAAGCTGTCCACAGCCGAAGGCCCGAGCTCCTCCCTCGGGCCGTTCTGCCTGCCAGACCCACACTCCCTAGCAGTGTGTTCCTGAGGCAGTTGGACAGTCGGGGCAGTGGCGGCTCTCCCAGCATGGGAGCTCTGCCTAGAACAGTGCTCTGTGTCCAAAGAGGATTCCCTGCACCTCAGGCACTGGGGAGAGATTTTGTGCACACAGGAGACCCCTGGCACACGCAGGGTTTCCCCACGGAAAGCAGTGTGAGAAGGAGCCCCTGCCAGGGAAGCATGGCCCTCTCCCATAGAAGCCCTCCATGCAACAGGCCGTCATGGACTCGGCTACAGGCCTTTGTGGCTGGAGAGACTGCAGCTCCTCTGGAGGCTCTGGGTCAGTTTGCACTCCCCTGCGAGGAAACGAGGCGTGTGGGATGATTCCCTGCCCAAGAATGGCAAGCAGCCTGCTCCTTCCAGTGAGACGCACGTGCGGTGTGAGAGGCTTGGCAGCAGAGAAGAAGCAAGAGGGGCAGCCAGAGAGGGGATGTGCATGCAGCTTGAAGGCCCCAGATCTCCTCCATCCCCACCGGGGAATGCCGGCTCTGCCCGCCAGGCCCCATTCACAGGAGGGCACCCAGCTTCAGGATCTGCCCTTTCCCAGCCATGAAACCACACACAGCCCACACGCTGAGCCCTGCCAAGGGGGAACGTTGCTCCCCGCATGGGCCGAATGGCACGACTGGGTTAGGGCAGAGAAGGCCCTAGGAGGCCTTCAGGGTGCTGCCCCAGCAAAGCAGTGCTCAGGCAAAGGCACTCTGCTTTCTGGAGGCTGGACGCACACTGGGGTTTCTGCTTGAGGCAGAGAGAGCTCGGCGGGGCGAGCCATGGCTGAAGGCAAAGCAGAGTGTTCTCTGGTGGAGCGATGGCACCACGTGCTGGCTGACAAGCATGGGAGAAGCCTCACTCCAAATGAGAGCCAGAGGCCACTTCCAAGCAGGAGGCACTCTGGCTGCACAAGCTAGAGAGTCCTGCTTAGGACTTCCCTCTGGCAACAGAGTGGGTGCCAAGGGCGTGTTGGTGGGAAGGGGCTCGGAAGCCACAGGGGAGGCTTTGGGCACCCAGTGCTCTCCGATGGAAAACGCTGCAGGCCCCAGCCTCCACGCACTCCTCCAAGGCTTGGCAGTGGGAAAGCTGTCCACAGCCGAAGGCCCGAGCTCCTCCCTCGGGCCGTTCTGCCTGCCAGACCCACACTCCCTAGCAGTGTGTTCCTGAGGCAGTTGGACAGTCGGGGCAGTGGCGGCTCTCCCAGCATGGGAGCTCTGCCTAGAACAGTGCTCTGTGTCCAAAGAGGATTCCCTGCACCTCAGGCACTGGGGAGAGATTTTGTGCACACAGGAGACCCCTGGCACACGCAGGGTTTCCCCACGGAAAGCAGTGTGAGAAGGAGCCCCTGCCAGGGAAGCATGGCCCTCTCCCATAGAAGCCCTCCATGCAACAGGCCGTCATGGACTCGGCTACAGGCCTTTGTGGCTGGAGAGACTGCAGCTCCTCTGGAGGCTCTGGGTCAGTTTGCACTCCCCTGCGAGGAAACGAGGCGTGTGGGATGATTCCCTGCCCAAGAATGGCAAGCAGCCTGCTCCTTCCAGTGAGACGCACGTGCGGTGTGAGAGGCTTGGCAGCAGAGAAGAAGCAAGAGGGGCAGCCAGAGAGGGGATGTGCATGCAGCTTGAAGGCCCCAGATCTCCTCCATCCCCACCGGGGAATGCCGGCTCTGCCCGCCAGGCCCCATTCACAGGAGGGCAGCCAGCTTCAGGATCTGCCCTTTCCCAGCCATGAAACCACACACAGCCCACACGCTGAGCCCTGCCAAGGGGGAACGTTGCTCCCCGCATGGGCCGAATGGCATGACTGGGTTAGGGCAGAGAAGGCCCTAGGAGGCCTTCAGGGTGCTGCCCCAGCAAAGCAGTGCTCAGGCAAAGGCACTCTGCTTTCTGGAGGCTGGACGCACACTGGGGTTTCTGCTTGAGGCAGAGAGAGCTCGGCGGGGCGAGCCATGGCTGAAGGCAAAGCAGAGTGTTCTCTGGGTGAGCGATGGCACCACGTGCTGGCTGACAAGCATGGGAGAAGCCTCACTCCAAATGAGGTCCAGAGGCCACTTCCAAGCAGGAGGCACTCTGGCTGCACAAGCTAGAGAGTCCTGCTTAGGACTTCCCTCTGGCAACAGAGTGGGTGCCAAGGGCGTGTGGGTGGGAAGGGGCTCGGAAGCCACAGGGGAGGCTTTGGGCACCCAGTGCTCTCCGATGGAAAACGCTGCAGGCCCCAGCCTCCACGCACTCCTCCAAGGCTTGGCAGTGGGAAAGCTGTCCACAGCCGAAGGCCCGAGCTCCTCCCTCGGGCCGTTCTGCCTGCCAGACCCACACTCCCTAGAAGTGTGTTCCTGAGGCAGTTGGACAGTCGGGGCAGTGGCGGCTCTCCCAGCATGGGAGCTCTGCCTAGAACAGTGCTCTGTGTCCAAAGAGGATTCCCTGCACCTCAGGCACTGGGGAGAGATTTTGTGCACACAGGAGACCCCTGGCACACGCAGGGTTTCCCCACGGAAAGCAGTGTGAGAAGGAGCCCCTGCCAGGGAAGCATGGCCCTCTCCCATAGAAGCCCTCCATGCAACAGGCCGTCATGGACTCGGCTACAGGCCTTTGTGGCTGGAGAGACTGCAGCTCCTCTGGAGGCTCTGGGTCAGTTTGCACTCCCCTGCGAGGAAACGAGGCGTGTGGGATGATTCCCTGCCCAAGAATGGCAAGCAGCCTGCTCCTTCCAGTGAGACGCACGTGCGGTGTGAGAGGCTTGGCAGCAGAGAAGAAGCAAGAGGGGCAGCCAGAGAGGGGATGTGCATGCAGCTTGAAGGCCCCAGATCTCCTCCATCCCCACCGGGGAATGCCGGCTCTGCCCGCCAGGCCCCATTCACAGGAGGGCACCCAGCTTCAGGATCTGCCCTTTCCCAGCCATGAAACCACACACAGCCCACACGCTGAGCCCTGCCAAGGGGGAACGTTGCTCCCCGCATGGGCCGAATGGCACGACTGGGTTAGGGCAGAGAAGGGCCTAGGAGGCCTTCAGGGTGCTGCCCCAGCAAAGCAGTGCTCAGGCAAAGGCACTCTGCTTTCTGGAGGCTGGACGCACACTGGGGTTTCTGCTTGAGGCAGAGAGAGCTCGGCGGGGCGAGCCATGGCTGAAGGCAAAGCAGAGTGTTCTCTGGGTGAGCGATGGCACCACGTGCTGGCTGACAAGCATGGGAGAAGCCTCACTCCAAATGAGGTCCAGAGGCCACTTCCAAGCAGGAGGCACTCTGGCTGCACAAGCTAGAGAGTCCTGCTTAGGACTTCCCTCTGGCAACAGAGTGGGTGCCAAGGGCGTGTGGGTGGGAAGGGGCTCGGAAGCCACAGGGGAGGCTTTGGGCACCCAGTGCTCTCCGATGGAAAACGCTGCAGGCCCCAGCCTCCACGCACTCCTCCAAGGCTTGGCAGTGGGAAAGCTGTCCACAGCCGAAGGCCCGAGCTCCTCCCTCGGGCCGTTCTGCCTGCCAGACCCACACTCCCTAGAAGTGTGTTCCTGAGGCAGTTGGACAGTCGGGGCAGTGGCGGCTCTCCCAGCATGGGAGCTCTGCCTAGAACAGTGCTCTGTGTCCAAAGAGGATTCCCTGCACCTCAGGCACTGGGGAGAGATTTTGTGCACACAGGAGACCCCTGGCACACGCAGGGTTTCCCCACGGAAAGCAGTGTGAGAAGGAGCCCCTGCCAGGGAAGCATGGCCCTCTCCCATAGAAGCCCTCCATGCAACAGGCCGTCATGGACTCGGCTACAGGCCTTTGTGGCTGGAGAGACTGCAGCTCCTCTGGAGGCTCTGGGTCAGTTTGCACTCCCCTGCGAGGAAACGAGGCGTGTGGGATGATTCCCTGCCCAAGAATGGCAAGCAGCCTGCTCCTTCCAGTGAGACGCACGTGCGGTGTGAGAGGCTTGGCAGCAGAGAAGAAGCAAGAGGGGCAGCCAGAGAGGGGATGTGCATGCAGCTTGAAGGCCCCAGATCTCCTCCATCCCCACCGGGGAATGCCGGCTCTGCCCGCCAGGCCCCATTCACAGGAGGGCACCCAGCTTCAGGATCTGCCCTTTCCCAGCCATGAAACCACACACAGCCCACACGCTGAGCCCTGCCAAGGGGGAACGTTGCTCCCCGCATGGGCCGAATGGCACGACTGGGTTAGGGCAGAGAAGGCCCTAGGAGGCCTTCAGGGTGCTGCCCCAGCAAAGCAGTGCTCAGGCAAAGGCACTCTGCTTTCTGGAGGCTGGACGCACACTGGGGTTTCTGCTTGAGGCAGAGAGAGCTCGGCGGGGCGAGCCATGGCTGAAGGCAAAGCAGAGTGTTCTCTGGTGGAGCGATGGCACCACGTGCTGGCTGACAAGCATGGGAGAAGCCTCACTCCAAATGAGAGCCAGAGGCCACTTCCAAGCAGGAGGCACTCTGGCTGCACAAGCTAGAGAGTCCTGCTTAGGACTTCCCTCTGGCAACAGAGTGGGTGCCAAGGGCGTGTTGGTGGGAAGGGGCTCGGAAGCCACAGGGGAGGCTTTGGGCACCCAGTGCTCTCCGATGGAAAACGCTGCAGGCCCCAGCCTCCACGCACTCCTCCAAGGCTTGGCAGTGGGAAAGCTGTCCACAGCCGAAGGCCCGAGCTCCTCCCTCGGGCCGTTCTGCCTGCCAGACCCACACTCCCTAGCAGTGTGTTCCTGAGGCAGTTGGACAGTCGGGGCAGTGGCGGCTCTCCCAGCATGGGAGCTCTGCCTAGAACAGTGCTCTGTGTCCAAAGAGGATTCCCTGCACCTCAGGCACTGGGGAGAGATTTTGTGCACACAGGAGACCCCTGGCACACGCAGGGTTTCCCCACGGAAAGCAGTGTGAGAAGGAGCCCCTGCCAGGGAAGCATGGCCCTCTCCCATAGAAGCCCTCCATGCAACAGGCCGTCATGGACTCGGCTACAGGCCTTTGTGGCTGGAGAGACTGCAGCTCCTCTGGAGGCTCTGGGTCAGTTTGCACTCCCCTGCGAGGAAACGAGGCGTGTGGGATGATTCCCTGCCCAAGAATGGCAAGCAGCCTGCTCCTTCCAGTGAGACGCACGTGCGGTGTGAGAGGCTTGGCAGCAGAGAAGAAGCAAGAGGGGCAGCCAGAGAGGGGATGTGCATGCAGCTTGAAGGCCCCAGATCTCCTCCATCCCCACCGGGGAATGCCGGCTCTGCCCGCCAGGCCCCATTCACAGGAGGGCAGCCAGCTTCAGGATCTGCCCTTTCCCAGCCATGAAACCACACACAGCCCACACGCTGAGCCCTGCCAAGGGGGAACGTTGCTCCCCGCATGGGCCGAATGGCATGACTGGGTTAGGGCAGAGAAGGCCCTAGGAGGCCTTCAGGGTGCTGCCCCAGCAAAGCAGTGCTCAGGCAAAGGCACTCTGCTTTCTGGAGGCTGGACGCACACTGGGGTTTCTGCTTGAGGCAGAGAGAGCTCGGCGGGGCGAGCCATGGCTGAAGGCAAAGCAGAGTGTTCTCTGGGTGAGCGATGGCACCACGTGCTGGCTGACAAGCATGGGAGAAGCCTCACTCCAAATGAGGTCCAGAGGCCACTTCCAAGCAGGAGGCACTCTGGCTGCACAAGCTAGAGAGTCCTGCTTAGGACTTCCCTCTGGCAACAGAGTGGGTGCCAAGGGCGTGTGGGTGGGAAGGGGCTCGGAAGCCACAGGGGAGGCTTTGGGCACCCAGTGCTCTCCGATGGAAAACGCTGCAGGCCCCAGCCTCCACGCACTCCTCCAAGGCTTGGCAGTGGGAAAGCTGTCCACAGCCGAAGGCCCGAGCTCCTCCCTCGGGCCGTTCTGCCTGCCAGACCCACACTCCCTAGAAGTGTGTTCCTGAGGCAGTTGGACAGTCGGGGCAGTGGCGGCTCTCCCAGCATGGGAGCTCTGCCTAGAACAGTGCTCTGTGTCCAAAGAGGATTCCCTGCACCTCAGGCACTGGGGAGAGATTTTGTGCACACAGGAGACCCCTGGCACACGCAGGGTTTCCCCACGGAAAGCAGTGTGAGAAGGAGCCCCTGCCAGGGAAGCATGGCCCTCTCCCATAGAAGCCCTCCATGCAACAGGCCGTCATGGACTCGGCTACAGGCCTTTGTGGCTGGAGAGACTGCAGCTCCTCTGGAGGCTCTGGGTCAGTTTGCACTCCCCTGCGAGGAAACGAGGCGTGTGGGATGATTCCCTGCCCAAGAATGGCAAGCAGCCTGCTCCTTCCAGTGAGACGCACGTGCGGTGTGAGAGGCTTGGCAGCAGAGAAGAAGCAAGAGGGGCAGCCAGAGAGGGGATGTGCATGCAGCTTGAAGGCCCCAGATCTCCTCCATCCCCACCGGGGAATGCCGGCTCTGCCCGCCAGGCCCCATTCACAGGAGGGCACCCAGCTTCAGGATCTGCCCTTTCCCAGCCATGAAACCACACACAGCCCACACGCTGAGCCCTGCCAAGGGGGAACGTTGCTCCCCGCATGGGCCGAATGGCACGACTGGGTTAGGGCAGAGAAGGGCCTAGGAGGCCTTCAGGGTGCTGCCCCAGCAAAGCAGTGCTCAGGCAAAGGCACTCTGCTTTCTGGAGGCTGGACGCACACTGGGGTTTCTGCTTGAGGCAGAGAGAGCTCGGCGGGGCGAGCCATGGCTGAAGGCAAAGCAGAGTGTTCTCTGGGTGAGCGATGGCACCACGTGCTGGCTGACAAGCATGGGAGAAGCCTCACTCCAAATGAGGTCCAGAGGCCACTTCCAAGCAGGAGGCACTCTGGCTGCACAAGCTAGAGAGTCCTGCTTAGGACTTCCCTCTGGCAACAGAGTGGGTGCCAAGGGCGTGTGGGTGGGAAGGGGCTCGGAAGCCACAGGGGAGGCTTTGGGCACCCAGTGCTCTCCGATGGAAAACGCTGCAGGCCCCAGCCTCCACGCACTCCTCCAAGGCTTGGCAGTGGGAAAGCTGTCCACAGCCGAAGGCCCGAGCTCCTCCCTCGGGCCGTTCTGCCTGCCAGACCCACACTCCCTAGAAGTGTGTTCCTGAGGCAGTTGGACAGTCGGGGCAGTGGCGGCTCTCCCAGCATGGGAGCTCTGCCTAGAACAGTGCTCTGTGTCCAAAGAGGATTCCCTGCACCTCAGGCACTGGGGAGAGATTTTGTGCACACAGGAGACCCCTGGCACACGCAGGGTTTCCCCACGGAAAGCAGTGTGAGAAGGAGCCCCTGCCAGGGAAGCATGGCCCTCTCCCATAGAAGCCCTCCATGCAACAGGCCGTCATGGACTCGGCTACAGGCCTTTGTGGCTGGAGAGACTGCAGCTCCTCTGGAGGCTCTGGGTCAGTTTGCACTCCCCTGCGAGGAAACGAGGCGTGTGGGATGATTCCCTGCCCAAGAATGGCAAGCAGCCTGCTCCTTCCAGTGAGACGCACGTGCGGTGTGAGAGGCTTGGCAGCAGAGAAGAAGCAAGAGGGGCAGCCAGAGAGGGGATGTGCATGCAGCTTGAAGGCCCCAGATCTCCTCCATCCCCACCGGGGAATGCCGGCTCTGCCCGCCAGGCCCCATTCACAGGAGGGCACCCAGCTTCAGGATCTGCCCTTTCCCAGCCATGAAACCACACACAGCCCACACGCTGAGCCCTGCCAAGGGGGAACGTTGCTCCCCGCATGGGCCGAATGGCACGACTGGGTTAGGGCAGAGAAGGCCCTAGGAGGCCTTCAGGGTGCTGCCCCAGCAAAGCAGTGCTCAGGCAAAGGCACTCTGCTTTCTGGAGGCTGGACGCACACTGGGGTTTCTGCTTGAGGCAGAGAGAGCTCGGCGGGGCGAGCCATGGCTGAAGGCAAAGCAGAGTGTTCTCTGGTGGAGCGATGGCACCACGTGCTGGCTGACAAGCATGGGAGAAGCCTCACTCCAAATGAGAGCCAGAGGCCACTTCCAAGCAGGAGGCACTCTGGCTGCACAAGCTAGAGAGTCCTGCTTAGGACTTCCCTCTGGCAACAGAGTGGGTGCCAAGGGCGTGTTGGTGGGAAGGGGCTCGGAAGCCACAGGGGAGGCTTTGGGCACCCAGTGCTCTCCGATGGAAAACGCTGCAGGCCCCAGCCTCCACGCACTCCTCCAAGGCTTGGCAGTGGGAAAGCTGTCCACAGCCGAAGGCCCGAGCTCCTCCCTCGGGCCGTTCTGCCTGCCAGACCCACACTCCCTAGCAGTGTGTTCCTGAGGCAGTTGGACAGTCGGGGCAGTGGCGGCTCTCCCAGCATGGGAGCTCTGCCTAGAACAGTGCTCTGTGTCCAAAGAGGATTCCCTGCACCTCAGGCACTGGGGAGAGATTTTGTGCACACAGGAGACCCCTGGCACACGCAGGGTTTCCCCACGGAAAGCAGTGTGAGAAGGAGCCCCTGCCAGGGAAGCATGGCCCTCTCCCATAGAAGCCCTCCATGCAACAGGCCGTCATGGACTCGGCTACAGGCCTTTGTGGCTGGAGAGACTGCAGCTCCTCTGGAGGCTCTGGGTCAGTTTGCACTCCCCTGCGAGGAAACGAGGCGTGTGGGATGATTCCCTGCCCAAGAATGGCAAGCAGCCTGCTCCTTCCAGTGAGACGCACGTGCGGTGTGAGAGGCTTGGCAGCAGAGAAGAAGCAAGAGGGGCAGCCAGAGAGGGGATGTGCATGCAGCTTGAAGGCCCCAGATCTCCTCCATCCCCACCGGGGAATGCCGGCTCTGCCCGCCAGGCCCCATTCACAGGAGGGCAGCCAGCTTCAGGATCTGCCCTTTCCCAGCCATGAAACCACACACAGCCCACACGCTGAGCCCTGCCAAGGGGGAACGTTGCTCCCCGCATGGGCCGAATGGCATGACTGGGTTAGGGCAGAGAAGGCCCTAGGAGGCCTTCAGGGTGCTGCCCCAGCAAAGCAGTGCTCAGGCAAAGGCACTCTGCTTTCTGGAGGCTGGACGCACACTGGGGTTTCTGCTTGAGGCAGAGAGAGCTCGGCGGGGCGAGCCATGGCTGAAGGCAAAGCAGAGTGTTCTCTGGGTGAGCGATGGCACCACGTGCTGGCTGACAAGCATGGGAGAAGCCTCACTCCAAATGAGGTCCAGAGGCCACTTCCAAGCAGGAGGCACTCTGGCTGCACAAGCTAGAGAGTCCTGCTTAGGACTTCCCTCTGGCAACAGAGTGGGTGCCAAGGGCGTGTGGGTGGGAAGGGGCTCGGAAGCCACAGGGGAGGCTTTGGGCACCCAGTGCTCTCCGATGGAAAACGCTGCAGGCCCCAGCCTCCACGCACTCCTCCAAGGCTTGGCAGTGGGAAAGCTGTCCACAGCCGAAGGCCCGAGCTCCTCCCTCGGGCCGTTCTGCCTGCCAGACCCACACTCCCTAGAAGTGTGTTCCTGAGGCAGTTGGACAGTCGGGGCAGTGGCGGCTCTCCCAGCATGGGAGCTCTGCCTAGAACAGTGCTCTGTGTCCAAAGAGGATTCCCTGCACCTCAGGCACTGGGGAGAGATTTTGTGCACACAGGAGACCCCTGGCACACGCAGGGTTTCCCCACGGAAAGCAGTGTGAGAAGGAGCCCCTGCCAGGGAAGCATGGCCCTCTCCCATAGAAGCCCTCCATGCAACAGGCTGTCATGGACTCGGCTACAGGCCTTTGTGGCTGGAGAGACTGCAGCTCCTCTGGAGGCTCTGGGTCAGTTTGCACTCCCCTGCGAGGAAACGAGGCGTGTGGGATGATTCCCTGCCCAAGAATGGCAAGCAGCCTGCTCCTTCCAGTGAGACGCACGTGCGGTGTGAGAGGCTTGGCAGCAGAGAAGAAGCAAGAGGGGCAGCCAGAGAGGGGATGTGCATGCAGCTTGAAGGCCCCAGATCTCCTCCATCCCCACCGGGGAATGCCGGCTCTGCCCGCCAGGCCCCATTCACAGGAGGGCACCCAGCTTCAGGATCTGCCCTTTCCCAGCCATGAAACCACACACAGCCCACACGCTGAGCCCTGCCAAGGGGGAACGTTGCTCCCCGCATGGGCCGAATGGCACGACTGGGTTAGGGCAGAGAAGGGCCTAGGAGGCCTTCAGGGTGCTGCCCCAGCAAAGCAGTGCTCAGGCAAAGGCACTCTGCTTTCTGGAGGCTGGACGCACACTGGGGTTTCTGCTTGAGGCAGAGAGAGCTCGGCGGGGCGAGCCATGGCTGAAGGCAAAGCAGAGTGTTCTCTGGGTGAGCGATGGCACCACGTGCTGGCTGACAAGCATGGGAGAAGCCTCACTCCAAATGAGGTCCAGAGGCCACTTCCAAGCAGGAGGCACTCTGGCTGCACAAGCTAGAGAGTCCTGCTTAGGACTTCCCTCTGGCAACAGAGTGGGTGCCAAGGGCGTGTGGGTGGGAAGGGGCTCGGAAGCCACAGGGGAGGCTTTGGGCACCCAGTGCTCTCCGATGGAAAACGCTGCAGGCCCCAGCCTCCACGCACTCCTCCAAGGCTTGGCAGTGGGAAAGCTGTCCACAGCCGAAGGCCCGAGCTCCTCCCTCGGGCCGTTCTGCCTGCCAGACCCACACTCCCTAGAAGTGTGTTCCTGAGGCAGTTGGACAGTCGGGGCAGTGGCGGCTCTCCCAGCATGGGAGCTCTGCCTAGAACAGTGCTCTGTGTCCAAAGAGGATTCCCTGCACCTCAGGCACTGGGGAGAGATTTTGTGCACACAGGAGACCCCTGGCACACGCAGGGTTTCCCCACGGAAAGCAGTGTGAGAAGGAGCCCCTGCCAGGGAAGCATGGCCCTCTCCCATAGAAGCCCTCCATGCAACAGGCCGTCATGGACTCGGCTACAGGCCTTTGTGGCTGGAGAGACTGCAGCTCCTCTGGAGGCTCTGGGTCAGTTTGCACTCCCCTGCGAGGAAACGAGGCGTGTGGGATGATTCCCTGCCCAAGAATGGCAAGCAGCCTGCTCCTTCCAGTGAGACGCACGTGCGGTGTGAGAGGCTTGGCAGCAGAGAAGAAGCAAGAGGGGCAGCCAGAGAGGGGATGTGCATGCAGCTTGAAGGCCCCAGATCTCCTCCATCCCCACCGGGGAATGCCGGCTCTGCCCGCCAGGCCCCATTCACAGGAGGGCACCCAGCTTCAGGATCTGCCCTTTCCCAGCCATGAAACCACACACAGCCCACACGCTGAGCCCTGCCAAGGGGGAACGTTGCTCCCCGCATGGGCCGAATGGCACGACTGGGTTAGGGCAGAGAAGGGCCTAGGAGGCCTTCAGGGTGCTGCCCCAGCAAAGCAGTGCTCAGGCAAAGGCACTCTGCTTTCTGGAGGCTGGACGCACACTGGGGTTTCTGCTTGAGGCAGAGAGAGCTCGGCGGGGCGAGCCATGGCTGAAGGCAAAGCAGAGTGTTCTCTGGGTGAGCGATGGCACCACGTGCTGGCTGACAAGCATGGGAGAAGCCTCACTCCAAATGAGGTCCAGAGGCCACTTCCAAGCAGGAGGCACTCTGGCTGCACAAGCTAGAGAGTCCTGCTTAGGACTTCCCTCTGGCAACAGAGTGGGTGCCAAGGGCGTGTGGGTGGGAAGGGGCTCGGAAGCCACAGGGGAGGCTTTGGGCACCCAGTGCTCTCCGATGGAAAACGCTGCAGGCCCCAGCCTCCACGCACTCCTCCAAGGCTTGGCAGTGGGAAAGCTGTCCACAGCCGAAGGCCCGAGCTCCTCCCTCGGGCCGTTCTGCCTGCCAGACCCACACTCCCTAGAAGTGTGTTCCTGAGGCAGTTGGACAGTCGGGGCAGTGGCGGCTCTCCCAGCATGGGAGCTCTGCCTAGAACAGTGCTCTGTGTCCAAAGAGGATTCCCTGCACCTCAGGCACTGGGGAGAGATTTTGTGCACACAGGAGACCCCTGGCACACGCAGGGTTTCCCCACGGAAAGCAGTGTGAGAAGGAGCCCCTGCCAGGGAAGCATGGCCCTCTCCCATAGAAGCCCTCCATGCAACAGGCCGTCATGGACTCGGCTACAGGCCTTTGTGGCTGGAGAGACTGCAGCTCCTCTGGAGGCTCTGGGTCAGTTTGCACTCCCCTGCGAGGAAACGAGGCGTGTGGGATGATTCCCTGCCCAAGAATGGCAAGCAGCCTGCTCCTTCCAGTGAGACGCACGTGCGGTGTGAGAGGCTTGGCAGCAGAGAAGAAGCAAGAGGGGCAGCCAGAGAGGGGATGTGCATGCAGCTTGAAGGCCCCAGATCTCCTCCATCCCCACCGGGGAATGCCGGCTCTGCCCGCCAGGCCCCATTCACAGGAGGGCACCCAGCTTCAGGATCTGCCCTTTCCCAGCCATGAAACCACACACAGCCCACACGCTGAGCCCTGCCAAGGGGGAACGTTGCTCCCCGCATGGGCCGAATGGCACGACTGGGTTAGGGCAGAGAAGGCCCTAGGAGGCCTTCAGGGTGCTGCCCCAGCAAAGCAGTGCTCAGGCAAAGGCACTCTGCTTTCTGGAGGCTGGACGCACACTGGGGTTTCTGCTTGAGGCAGAGAGAGCTCGGCGGGGCGAGCCATGGCTGAAGGCAAAGCAGAGTGTTCTCTGGTGGAGCGATGGCACCACGTGCTGGCTGACAAGCATGGGAGAAGCCTCACTCCAAATGAGAGCCAGAGGCCACTTCCAAGCAGGAGGCACTCTGGCTGCACAAGCTAGAGAGTCCTGCTTAGGACTTCCCTCTGGCAACAGAGTGGGTGCCAAGGGCGTGTTGGTGGGAAGGGGCTCGGAAGCCACAGGGGAGGCTTTGGGCACCCAGTGCTCTCCGATGGAAAACGCTGCAGGCCCCAGCCTCCACGCACTCCTCCAAGGCTTGGCAGTGGGAAAGCTGTCCACAGCCGAAGGCCCGAGCTCCTCCCTCGGGCCGTTCTGCCTGCCAGACCCACACTCCCTAGCAGTGTGTTCCTGAGGCAGTTGGACAGTCGGGGCAGTGGCGGCTCTCCCAGCATGGGAGCTCTGCCTAGAACAGTGCTCTGTGTCCAAAGAGGATTCCCTGCACCTCAGGCACTGGGGAGAGATTTTGTGCACACAGGAGACCCCTGGCACACGCAGGGTTTCCCCACGGAAAGCAGTGTGAGAAGGAGCCCCTGCCAGGGAAGCATGGCCCTCTCCCATAGAAGCCCTCCATGCAACAGGCCGTCATGGACTCGGCTACAGGCCTTTGTGGCTGGAGAGACTGCAGCTCCTCTGGAGGCTCTGGGTCAGTTTGCACTCCCCTGCGAGGAAACGAGGCGTGTGGGATGATTCCCTGCCCAAGAATGGCAAGCAGCCTGCTCCTTCCAGTGAGACGCACGTGCGGTGTGAGAGGCTTGGCAGCAGAGAAGAAGCAAGAGGGGCAGCCAGAGAGGGGATGTGCATGCAGCTTGAAGGCCCCAGATCTCCTCCATCCCCACCGGGGAATGCCGGCTCTGCCCGCCAGGCCCCATTCACAGGAGGGCAGCCAGCTTCAGGATCTGCCCTTTCCCAGCCATGAAACCACACACAGCCCACACGCTGAGCCCTGCCAAGGGGGAACGTTGCTCCCCGCATGGGCCGAATGGCATGACTGGGTTAGGGCAGAGAAGGCCCTAGGAGGCCTTCAGGGTGCTGCCCCAGCAAAGCAGTGCTCAGGCAAAGGCACTCTGCTTTCTGGAGGCTGGACGCACACTGGGGTTTCTGCTTGAGGCAGAGAGAGCTCGGCGGGGCGAGCCATGGCTGAAGGCAAAGCAGAGTGTTCTCTGGGTGAGCGATGGCACCACGTGCTGGCTGACAAGCATGGGAGAAGCCTCACTCCAAATGAGGTCCAGAGGCCACTTCCAAGCAGGAGGCACTCTGGCTGCACAAGCTAGAGAGTCCTGCTTAGGACTTCCCTCTGGCAACAGAGTGGGTGCCAAGGGCGTGTGGGTGGGAAGGGGCTCGGAAGCCACAGGGGAGGCTTTGGGCACCCAGTGCTCTCCGATGGAAAACGCTGCAGGCCCCAGCCTCCACGCACTCCTCCAAGGCTTGGCAGTGGGAAAGCTGTCCACAGCCGAAGGCCCGAGCTCCTCCCTCGGGCCGTTCTGCCTGCCAGACCCACACTCCCTAGAAGTGTGTTCCTGAGGCAGTTGGACAGTCGGGGCAGTGGCGGCTCTCCCAGCATGGGAGCTCTGCCTAGAACAGTGCTCTGTGTCCAAAGAGGATTCCCTGCACCTCAGGCACTGGGGAGAGATTTTGTGCACACAGGAGACCCCTGGCACACGCAGGGTTTCCCCACGGAAAGCAGTGTGAGAAGGAGCCCCTGCCAGGGAAGCATGGCCCTCTCCCATAGAAGCCCTCCATGCAACAGGCCGTCATGGACTCGGCTACAGGCCTTTGTGGCTGGAGAGACTGCAGCTCCTCTGGAGGCTCTGGGTCAGTTTGCACTCCCCTGCGAGGAAACGAGGCGTGTGGGATGATTCCCTGCCCAAGAATGGCAAGCAGCCTGCTCCTTCCAGTGAGACGCACGTGCGGTGTGAGAGGCTTGGCAGCAGAGAAGAAGCAAGAGGGGCAGCCAGAGAGGGGATGTGCATGCAGCTTGAAGGCCCCAGATCTCCTCCATCCCCACCGGGGAATGCCGGCTCTGCCCGCCAGGCCCCATTCACAGGAGGGCACCCAGCTTCAGGATCTGCCCTTTCCCAGCCATGAAACCACACACAGCCCACACGCTGAGCCCTGCCAAGGGGGAACGTTGCTCCCCGCATGGGCCGAATGGCACGACTGGGTTAGGGCAGAGAAGGGCCTAGGAGGCCTTCAGGGTGCTGCCCCAGCAAAGCAGTGCTCAGGCAAAGGCACTCTGCTTTCTGGAGGCTGGACGCACACTGGGGTTTCTGCTTGAGGCAGAGAGAGCTCGGCGGGGCGAGCCATGGCTGAAGGCAAAGCAGAGTGTTCTCTGGGTGAGCGATGGCACCACGTGCTGGCTGACAAGCATGGGAGAAGCCTCACTCCAAATGAGGTCCAGAGGCCACTTCCAAGCAGGAGGCACTCTGGCTGCACAAGCTAGAGAGTCCTGCTTAGGACTTCCCTCTGGCAACAGAGTGGGTGCCAAGGGCGTGTGGGTGGGAAGGGGCTCGGAAGCCACAGGGGAGGCTTTGGGCACCCAGTGCTCTCCGATGGAAAACGCTGCAGGCCCCAGCCTCCACGCACTCCTCCAAGGCTTGGCAGTGGGAAAGCTGTCCACAGCCGAAGGCCCGAGCTCCTCCCTCGGGCCGTTCTGCCTGCCAGACCCACACTCCCTAGAAGTGTGTTCCTGAGGCAGTTGGACAGTCGGGGCAGTGGCGGCTCTCCCAGCATGGGAGCTCTGCCTAGAACAGTGCTCTGTGTCCAAAGAGGATTCCCTGCACCTCAGGCACTGGGGAGAGATTTTGTGCACACAGGAGACCCCTGGCACACGCAGGGTTTCCCCACGGAAAGCAGTGTGAGAAGGAGCCCCTGCCAGGGAAGCATGGCCCTCTCCCATAGAAGCCCTCCATGCAACAGGCCGTCATGGACTCGGCTACAGGCCTTTGTGGCTGGAGAGACTGCAGCTCCTCTGGAGGCTCTGGGTCAGTTTGCACTCCCCTGCGAGGAAACGAGGCGTGTGGGATGATTCCCTGCCCAAGAATGGCAAGCAGCCTGCTCCTTCCAGTGAGACGCACGTGCGGTGTGAGAGGCTTGGCAGCAGAGAAGAAGCAAGAGGGGCAGCCAGAGAGGGGATGTGCATGCAGCTTGAAGGCCCCAGATCTCCTCCATCCCCACCGGGGAATGCCGGCTCTGCCCGCCAGGCCCCATTCACAGGAGGGCACCCAGCTTCAGGATCTGCCCTTTCCCAGCCATGAAACCACACACAGCCCACACGCTGAGCCCTGCCAAGGGGGAACGTTGCTCCCCGCATGGGCCGAATGGCACGACTGGGTTAGGGCAGAGAAGGCCCTAGGAGGCCTTCAGGGTGCTGCCCCAGCAAAGCAGTGCTCAGGCAAAGGCACTCTGCTTTCTGGAGGCTGGACGCACACTGGGGTTTCTGCTTGAGGCAGAGAGAGCTCGGCGGGGCGAGCCATGGCTGAAGGCAAAGCAGAGTGTTCTCTGGTGGAGCAATGGCACCATGTGCTGGCTGACAAGCATGGGAGAAGCCTCACTCCAAATGAGAGCCAGAGGCCACTTCCAAGCAGGAGGCACTCTGGCTGCACAAGCTAGAGAGTCCTGCTTAGGACTTCCCTCTGGCAACAGAGTGGGTGCCAAGGGCGTGTGGGTGGGAAGGGGCTCGGAAGCCACAGGGGAGGCTTTGGGCACCCAGTGCTCTCCGATGGAAAACGCTGCAGGCCCCAGCCTCCACGCACTCCTCCAAGGCTTGGCAGTGGGAAAGCTGTCCACAGCCGAAGGCCCGAGCTCCTCCCTCGGGCCGTTCTGCCTGCCAGACCCACACTCCCTAGAAGTGTGTTCCTGAGGCAGTTGGACAGTCGGGGCAGTGGCGGCTCTCCCAGCATGGGAGCTCTGCCTAGAACAGTGCTCTGTGTCCAAAGAGGATTCCCTGCACCTCAGGCACTGGGGAGAGATTTTGTGCACACAGGAGACCCCTGGCACACGCAGGGTTTCCCCACGGAAAGCAGTGTGAGAAGGAGCCCCTGCCAGGGAAGCATGGCCCTCTCCCATAGAAGCCCTCCATGCAACAGGCCGTCATGGACTCGGCTACAGGCCTTTGTGGCTGGAGAGACTGCAGCTCCTCTGGAGGCTCTGGGTCAGTTTGCACTCCCCTGCGAGGAAACGAGGCGTGTGGGATGATTCCCTGCCCAAGAATGGCAAGCAGCCTGCTCCTTCCAGTGAGACGCACGTGCGGTGTGAGAGGCTTGGCAGCAGAGAAGAAGCAAGAGGGGCAGCCAGAGAGGGGATGTGCATGCAGCTTGAAGGCCCCAGATCTCCTCCATCCCCACCGGGGAATGCCGGCTCTGCCCGCCAGGCCCCATTCACAGGAGGGCAGCCAGCTTCAGGATCTGCCCTTTCCCAGCCATGAAACCACACACAGCCCACACGCTGAGCCCTGCCAAGGGGGAACGTTGCTCCCCGCATGGGCCGAATGGCACGACTGGGTTAGGGCAGAGAAGGCCCTAGGAGGCCTTCAGGGTGCTGCCCCAGCACAGCAGTGCTCAGGCAAAGGCACTCTGCTTTCTGGAGGCTGGACACACACTGGGGTTTCTGCTTGAGGCAGAGAGAGCTCGGCGGGGCGAGCCATGGCTGAAGGCAAAGCAGAGTGTTCTCTGGTGGAGCGATGGCACCATGTGCTGGCTGACAAGCATGGGAGAAGCCTCACTCCAAATGAGAGCCAGAGGCCACTTCCAAGCAGGAGGCACTCTGGCTGCACAAGCTAGAGAGTCCTGCTTAGGACTTCCCTCTGGCAACAGAGTGGGTGCCAAGGGCGTGTGGGTGGGAAGGGGCTCGGAAGCCACAGGGGAGGCTTTGGGCACCCAGTGCTCTCCGATGGAAAACGCTGCAGGCCCCAGCCTCCACGCACTCCTCCAAGGCTTGGCAGTGGGAAAGCTGTCCACAGCCGAAGGCCCGAGCTCCTCCCTCGGGCCGTTCTGCCTGCCAGACCCACACTCCCTAGAAGTGTGTTCCTGAGGCAGTTGGATAGTTGGGGCAGTGGCGGCTCTCCCAGCATGGGAGCTCTGCCTAGAACAGTGCTCTGTGTCCAAAGAGGATTCCCTGCACCTCAGGCACTGGGGAGAGATTTTGTGCACACAGGAGACCCCTGGCACACGCAGGGTTTCCCCACGGAAAGCAGTGTGAGAAGGAGCCCCTGCCAGGGAAGCATGGCCCTCTCCCATAGAAGCCCTCCATGCAACAGGCCGTCATGGACTCGGCTACAGGCCTTTGTGGCTGGAGAGACTGCAGCTCCTCTGGAGGCTCTGGGTCAGTTTGCACTCCCCTGCGAGGAAACGAGGCGTGTGGGATGATTCCCTGCCCAAGAATGGCAAGCAGCCTGCTCCTTCCAGTGAGACGCACGTGCGGTGTGAGAGGCTTGGCAGCAGAGAAGAAGCAAGAGGGGCAGCCAGAGAGGGGATGTGCATGCAGCTTGAAGGCCCCAGATCTCCTCCATCCCCACCGGGGAATGCCGGCTCTGCCCGCCAGGCCCCATTCACAGGAGGGCACCCAGCTTCAGGATCTGCCCTTTCCCAGCCATGAAACCACACACAGCCCACACGCTGAGCCCTGCCAAGGGGGAACGTTGCTCCCCGCATGGGCCGAATGGCACGACTGGGTTAGGGCAGAGAAGGCCCTAGGAGGCCTTCAGGGTGCTGCCCCAGCAAAGCAGTGCTCAGGCAAAGGCACTCTGCTTTCTGGAGGCTGGACGCACACTGGGGTTTCTGCTTGAGGCAGAGAGAGCTCGGCGGGGCGAGCCATGGCTGAAGGCAAAGCAGAGTGTTCTCTGGTGGAGCAATGGCACCATGTGCTGGCTGACAAGCATGGGAGAAGCCTCACTCCAAATGAGAGCCAGAGGCCACTTCCAAGCAGGAGGCACTCTGGCTGCACAAGCTAGAGAGTCCTGCTTAGGACTTCCCTCTGGCAACAGAGTGGGTGCCAAGGGCGTGTGGGTGGGAAGGGGCTCGGAAGCCACAGGGGAGGCTTTGGGCACCCAGTGCTCTCCGATGGAAAACGCTGCAGGCCCCAGCCTCCACGCACTCCTCCAAGGCTTGGCAGTGGGAAAGCTGTCCACAGCCGAAGGCCCGAGCTCCTCCCTCGGGCCGTTCTGCCTGCCAGACCCACACTCCCTAGAAGTGTGTTCCTGAGGCAGTTGGACAGTCGGGGCAGTGGCGGCTCTCCCAGCATGGGAGCTCTGCCTAGAACAGTGCTCTGTGTCCAAAGAGGATTCCCTGCACCTCAGGCACTGGGGAGAGATTTTGTGCACACAGGAGACCCCTGGCACACGCAGGGTTTCCCCACGGAAAGCAGTGTGAGAAGGAGCCCCTGCCAGGGAAGCATGGCCCTCTCCCATAGAAGCCCTCCATGCAACAGGCCGTCATGGACTCGGCTACAGGCCTTTGTGGCTGGAGAGACTGCAGCTCCTCTGGAGGCTCTGGGTCAGTTTGCACTCCCCTGCGAGGAAACGAGGCGTGTGGGATGATTCCCTGCCCAAGAATGGCAAGCAGCCTGCTCCTTCCAGTGAGACGCACGTGCGGTGTGAGAGGCTTGGCAGCAGAGAAGAAGCAAGAGGGGCAGCCAGAGAGGGGATGTGCATGCAGCTTGAAGGCCCCAGATCTCCTCCATCCCCACCGGGGAATGCCGGCTCTGCCCGCCAGGCCCCATTCACAGGAGGGCACCCAGCTTCAGGATCTGCCCTTTCCCAGCCATGAAACCACACACAGCCCACACGCTGAGCCCTGCCAAGGGGGAACGTTGCTCCCCGCATGGGCCGAATGGCACGACTGGGTTAGGGCAGAGAAGGCCCTAGGAGGCCTTCAGGGTGCTGCCCCAGCAAAGCAGTGCTCAGGCAAAGGCACTCTGCTTTCTGGAGGCTGGACGCACACTGGGGTTTCTGCTTGAGGCAGAGAGAGCTCGGCGGGGCGAGCCATGGCTGAAGGCAAAGCAGAGTGTTCTCTGGGTGAGCGATGGCACCACGTGCTGGCTGACAAGCATGGGAGAAGCCTCACTCCAAATGAGGTCCAGAGGCCACTTCCAAGCAGGAGGCACTCTGGCTGCACAAGCTAGAGAGTCCTGCTTAGGACTTCCCTCTGGCAACAGAGTGGGTGCCAAGGGCGTGTGGGTGGGAAGGGGCTCGGAAGCCACAGGGGAGGCTTTGGGCACCCAGTGCTCTCCGATGGAAAACGCTGCAGGCCCCAGCCTCCACGCACTCCTCCAAGGCTTGGCAGTGGGAAAGCTGTCCACAGCCGAAGGCCCGAGCTCCTCCCTCGGGCCGTTCTGCCTGCCAGACCCACACTCCCTAGAAGTGTGTTCCTGAGGCAGTTGGACAGTCGGGGCAGTGGCGGCTCTCCCAGCATGGAAGCTCTGCCTAGAACAGTGCTCTGTGTCCAAAGAGGATTCCCTGCACCTCAGGCACTGGGGAGAGATTTTGTGCACACAGGAGACCCCTGGCACACGCAGGGTTTCCCCACGGAAAGCAGTGTGAGAAGGAGCCCCTGCCAGGGAAGCATGGCCCTCTCCCATAGAAGCCCTCCATGCAACAGGCCGTCATGGACTCGGCTACAGGCCTTTGTGGCTGGAGAGACTGCAGCTCCTCTGGAGGCTCTGGGTCAGTTTGCACTCCCCTGCGAGGAAACGAGGCGTGTGGGATGATTCCCTGCCCAAGAATGGCAAGCAGCCTGCTCCTTCCAGTGAGACGCACGTGCGGTGTGAGAGGCTTGGCAGCAGAGAAGAAGCAAGAGGGGCAGCCAGAGAGGGGATGTGCATGCAGCTTGAAGGCCCCAGATCTCCTCCATCCCCACCGGGGAATGCCGGCTCTGCCCGCCAGGCCCCATTCACAGGAGGGCACCCAGCTTCAGGATCTGCCCTTTCCCAGCCATGAAACCACACACAGCCCACACGCTGAGCCCTGCCAAGGGGGAACGTTGCTCCCCGCATGGGCCGAATGGCACGACTGGGTTAGGGCAGAGAAGGCCCTAGGAGGCCTTCAGGGTGCTGCCCCAGCAAAGCAGTGCTCAGGCAAAGGCACTCTGCTTTCTGGAGGCTGGACACACACTGGGGTTTCTGCTTGAGGCAGAGAGAGCTCGGCGGGGCGAGCCATGGCTGAAGGCAAAGCAGAGTGTTCTCTGGTGGAGCGATGGCACCATGTGCTGGCTGACAAGCATGGGAGAAGCCTCACTCCAAATGAGAGCCAGAGGCCACTTCCAAGCAGGAGGCACTCTGGCTGCACAAGCTAGAGAGTCCTGCTTAGGACTTCCCTCTGGCAACAGAGTGGGTGCCAAGGGCGTGTGGGTGGGAAGGGGCTCGGAAGCCACAGGGGAGGCTTTGGGCACCCAGTGCTCTCCGATGGAAAACGCTGCAGGCCCCAGCCTCCACGCACTCCTCCAAGGCTTGGCAGTGGGAAAGCTGTCCACAGCCGAAGGCCCGAGCTCCTCCCTCGGGCCGTTCTGCCTGCCAGACCCACACTCCCTAGAAGTGTGTTCCTGAGGCAGTTGGATAGTTGGGGCAGTGGCGGCTCTCCCAGCATGGGAGCTCTGCCTAGAACAGTGCTCTGTGTCCAAAGAGGATTCCCTGCACCTCAGGCACTGGGGAGAGATTTTGTGCACACAGGAGACCCCTGGCACACGCAGGGTTTCCCCACGGAAAGCAGTGTGAGAAGGAGCCCCTGCCAGGGAAGCATGGCCCTCTCCCATAGAAGCCCTCCATGCAACAGGCCGTCATGGACTCGGCTACAGGCCTTTGTGGCTGGAGAGACTGCAGCTCCTCTGGAGGCTCTGGGTCAGTTTGCACTCCCCTGCGAGGAAACGAGGCGTGTGGGATGATTCCCTGCCCAAGAATGGCAAGCAGCCTGCTCCTTCCAGTGAGACGCACGTGCGGTGTGAGAGGCTTGGCAGCAGAGAAGAAGCAAGAGGGGCAGCCAGAGAGGGGATGTGCATGCAGCTTGAAGGCCCCAGATCTCCTCCATCCCCACCGGGGAATGCCGGCTCTGCCCGCCAGGCCCCATTCACAGGAGGGCAGCCAGCTTCAGGATCTGCCCTTTCCCAGCCATGAAACCACACACAGCCCACACGCTGAGCCCTGCCAAGGGGGAACGTTGCTCCCCGCATGGGCCGAATGGCACGACTGGGTTAGGGCAGAGAAGGCCCTAGGAGGCCTTCAGGGTGCTGCCCCAGCACAGCAGTGCTCAGGCAAAGGCACTCTGCTTTCTGGAGGCTGGACACACACTGGGGTTTCTGCTTGAGGCAGAGAGAGCTCGGCGGGGCGAGCCATGGCTGAAGGCAAAGCAGAGTGTTCTCTGGTGGAGCGATGGCACCATGTGCTGGCTGACAAGCATGGGAGAAGCCTCACTCCAAATGAGAGCCAGAGGCCACTTCCAAGCAGGAGGCACTCTGGCTGCACAAGCTAGAGAGTCCTGCTTAGGACTTCCCTCTGGCAACAGAGTGGGTGCCAAGGGCGTGTGGGTGGGAAGGGGCTCGGAAGCCACAGGGGAGGCTTTGGGCACCCAGTGCTCTCCGATGGAAAACGCTGCAGGCCCCAGCCTCCACGCACTCCTCCAAGGCTTGGCAGTGGGAAAGCTGTCCACAGCCGAAGGCCCGAGCTCCTCCCTCGGGCCGTTCTGCCTGCCAGACCCACACTCCCTAGCAGTGTGTTCCTGAGGCAGTTGGACAGTCGGGGCAGTGGCGGCTCTCCCAGCATGGGAGCTCTGCCTAGAACAGTGCTCTGTGTCCAAAGAGGATTCCCTGCACCTCAGGCACTGGGGAGAGATTTTGTGCACACAGGAGACCCCTGGCACACGCAGGGTTTCCCCACGGAAAGCAGTGTGAGAAGGAGCCCCTGCCAGGGAAGCATGGCCCTCTCCCATAGAAGCCCTCCATGCAACAGGCCGTCATGGACTCGGCTACAGGCCTTTGTGGCTGGAGAGACTGCAGCTCCTCTGGAGGCTCTGGGTCAGTTTGCACTCCCCTGCGAGGAAACGAGGCGTGTGGGATGATTCCCTGCCCAAGAATGGCAAGCAGCCTGCTCCTTCCAGTGAGACGCACGTGCGGTGTGAGAGGCTTGGCAGCAGAGAAGAAGCAAGAGGGGCAGCCAGAGAGGGGATGTGCATGCAGCTTGAAGGCCCCAGATCTCCTCCATCCCCACCGGGGAATGCCGGCTCTGCCCGCCAGGCCCCATTCACAGGAGGGCACCCAGCTTCAGGATCTGCCCTTTCCCAGCCATGAAACCACACACAGCCCACACGCTGAGCCCTGCCAAGGGGGAACGTTGCTCCCCGCATGGGCCGAATGGCACGACTGGGTTAGGGCAGAGAAGGCCCTAGGAGGCCTTCAGGGTGCTGCCCCAGCAAAGCAGTGCTCAGGCAAAGGCACTCTGCTTTCTGGAGGCTGGACGCACACTGGGGTTTCTGCTTGAGGCAGAGAGAGCTCGGCGGGGCGAGCCATGGCTGAAGGCAAAGCAGAGTGTTCTCTGGTGGAGCGATGGCACTATGTGCTGGCTGACAAGCATGGGAGAAGCCTCACTCCAAATGAGAGCCAGAGGCCACTTCCAAGCAGGAGGCACTCTGGCTGCACAAGCTAGAGAGTCCTGCTTAGGACTTCCCTCTGGCAACAGAGTGGGTGCCAAGGGCGTGTGGGTGGGAAGGGGCTCGGAAGCCACAGGGGAGGCTTTGGGCACCCAGTGCTCTCCGATGGAAAACGCTGCAGGCCCCAGCCTCCACGCACTCCTCCAAGGCTTGGCAGTGGGAAAGCTGTCCACAGCCGAAGGCCCGAGCTCCTCCCTCGGGCCGTTCTGCCTGCCAGACCCACACTCCCTAGAAGTGTGTTCCTGAGGCAGTTGGATAGTTGGGGCAGTGGCGGCTCTCCCAGCATGGGAGCTCTGCCTAGAACAGTGCTCTGTGTCCAAAGAGGATTCCCTGCACCTCAGGCACTGGGGAGAGATTTTGTGCACACAGGAGACCCCTGGCACACGCAGGGTTTCCCCACGGAAAGCAGTGTGAGAAGGAGCCCCTGCCAGGGAAGCATGGCCCTCTCCCATAGAAGCCCTCCATGCAACAGGCCGTCATGGACTCGGCTACAGGCCTTTGTGGCTGGAGAGACTGCAGCTCCTCTGGAGGCTCTGGGTCAGTTTGCACTCCCCTGCGAGGAAACGAGGCGTGTGGGATGATTCCCTGCCCAAGAATGGCAAGCAGCCTGCTCCTTCCAGTGAGACGCACGTGCGGTGTGAGAGGCTTGGCAGCAGAGAAGAAGCAAGAGGGGCAGCCAGAGAGGGGATGTGCATGCAGCTTGAAGGCCCCAGATCTCCTCCATCCCCACCGGGGAATGCCGGCTCTGCCCGCCAGGCCCCATTCACAGGAGGGCACCCAGCTTCAGGATCTGCCCTTTCCCAGCCATGAAACCACACACAGCCCACACGCTGAGCCCTGCCAAGGGGGAACGTTGCTCCCCGCATGGGCCGAATGGCACGACTGGGTTAGGGCAGAGAAGGCCTTAGGAGGCCTTCAGGGTGCTGCCCCAGCAAAGCAGTGCTCAGGCAAAGGCACTCTGCTTTCTGGAGGCTGGACGCACACTGGGGTTTCTGCTTGAGGCAGAGAGAGCTCGGCGGGGCGAGCCATGGCTGAAGGCAAAGCAGAGTGTTCTCTGGTGGAGCAATGGCACCATGTGCTGGCTGACAAGCATGGGAGAAGCCTCACTCCAAATGAGAGCCAGAGGCCACTTCCAAGCAGGAGGCACTCTGGCTGCACAAGCTAGAGAGTCCTGCTTAGGACTTCCCTCTGGCAACAGAGTGGGTGCCAAGGGCGTGTGGGTGGGAAGGGGCTCGGAAGCCACAGGGGAGGCTTTGGGCACCCAGTGCTCTCCGATGGAAAACGCTGCAGGCCCCAGCCTCCACGCACTCCTCCAAGGCTTGGCAGTGGGAAAGCTGTCCACAGCCGAAGGCCCGAGCTCCTCCCTCGGGCCGTTCTGCCTGCCAGACCCACACTCCCTAGAAGTGTGTTCCTGAGGCAGTTGGACAGTCGGGGCAGTGGCGGCTCTCCCAGCATGGGAGCTCTGCCTAGAACAGTGCTCTGTGTCCAAAGAGGATTCCCTGCACCTCAGGCACTGGGGAGAGATTTTGTGCACACAGGAGACCCCTGGCACACGCAGGGTTTCCCCACGGAAAGCAGTGTGAGAAGGAGCCCCTGCCAGGGAAGCATGGCCCTCTCCCATAGAAGCCCTCCATGCAACAGGCCGTCATGGACTCGGCTACAGGCCTTTGTGGCTGGAGAGACTGCAGCTCCTCTGGAGGCTCTGGGTCAGTTTGCACTCCCCTGCGAGGAAACGAGGCGTGTGGGATGATTCCCTGCCCAAGAATGGCAAGCAGCCTGCTCCTTCCAGTGAGACGCACGTGCGGTGTGAGAGGCTTGGCAGCAGAGAAGAAGCAAGAGGGGCAGCCAGAGAGGGGATGTGCATGCAGCTTGAAGGCCCCAGATCTCCTCCATCCCCACCGGGGAATGCCGGCTCTGCCCGCCAGGCCCCATTCACAGGAGGGCACCCAGCTTCAGGATCTGCCCTTTCCCAGCCATGAAACCACACACAGCCCACACGCTGAGCCCTGCCAAGGGGGAACGTTGCTCCCCGCATGGGCCGAATGGCACGACTGGGTTAGGGCAGAGAAGGCCCTAGGAGGCCTTCAGGGTGCTGCCCCAGCAAAGCAGTGCTCAGGCAAAGGCACTCTGCTTTCTGGAGGCTGGACGCACACTGGGGTTTCTGCTTGAGGCAGAGAGAGCTCGGCGGGGCGAGCCATGGCTGAAGGCAAAGCAGAGTGTTCTCTGGGTGAGCGATGGCACCACGTGCTGGCTGACAAGCATGGGAGAAGCCTCACTCCAAATGAGGTCCAGAGGCCACTTCCAAGCAGGAGGCACTCTGGCTGCACAAGCTAGAGAGTCCTGCTTAGGACTTCCCTCTGGCAACAGAGTGGGTGCCAAGGGCGTGTGGGTGGGAAGGGGCTCGGAAGCCACAGGGGAGGCTTTGGGCACCCAGTGCTCTCCGATGGAAAACGCTGCAGGCCCCAGCCTCCACGCACTCCTCCAAGGCTTGGCAGTGGGAAAGCTGTCCACAGCCGAAGGCCCGAGCTCCTCCCTCGGGCCGTTCTGCCTGCCAGACCCACACTCCCTAGAAGTGTGTTCCTGAGGCAGTTGGACAGTCGGGGCAGTGGCGGCTCTCCCAGCATGGAAGCTCTGCCTAGAACAGTGCTCTGTGTCCAAAGAGGATTCCCTGCACCTCAGGCACTGGGGAGAGATTTTGTGCACACAGGAGACCCCTGGCACACGCAGGGTTTCCCCACGGAAAGCAGTGTGAGAAGGAGCCCCTGCCAGGGAAGCATGGCCCTCTCCCATAGAAGCCCTCCATGCAACAGGCCGTCATGGACTCGGCTACAGGCCTTTGTGGCTGGAGAGACTGCAGCTCCTCTGGAGGCTCTGGGTCAGTTTGCACTCCCCTGCGAGGAAACGAGGCGTGTGGGATGATTCCCTGCCCAAGAATGGCAAGCAGCCTGCTCCTTCCAGTGAGACGCACGTGCGGTGTGAGAGGCTTGGCAGCAGAGAAGAAGCAAGAGGGGCAGCCAGAGAGGGGATGTGCATGCAGCTTGAAGGCCCCAGATCTCCTCCATCCCCACCGGGGAATGCCGGCTCTGCCCGCCAGGCCCCATTCACAGGAGGGCACCCAGCTTCAGGATCTGCCCTTTCCCAGCCATGAAACCACACACAGCCCACACGCTGAGCCCTGCCAAGGGGGAACGTTGCTCCCCGCATGGGCCGAATGGCACGACTGGGTTAGGGCAGAGAAGGCCCTAGGAGGCCTTCAGGGTGCTGCCCCAGCAAAGCAGTGCTCAGGCAAAGGCACTCTGCTTTCTGGAGGCTGGACACACACTGGGGTTTCTGCTTGAGGCAGAGAGAGCTCGGCGGGGCGAGCCATGGCTGAAGGCAAAGCAGAGTGTTCTCTAGTGGAGCGATGGCACCATGTGCTGGCTGACAAGCATGGGAGAAGCCTCACTCCAAATGAGAGCCAGAGGCCACTTCCAAGCAGGAGGCACTCTGGCTGCACAAGCTAGAGAGTCCTGCTTAGGACTTCCCTCTGGCAACAGAGTGGGTGCCAAGGGCGTGTGGGTGGGAAGGGGCTCGGAAGCCACAGGGGAGGCTTTGGGCACCCAGTGCTCTCCGATGGAAAACGCTGCAGGCCCCAGCCTCCACGTACTCCTCCAAGGCTTGGCAGTGGGAAAGCTGTCCACAGCCGAAGGCCCGAGCTCCTCCCTCGGGCCGTTCTGCCTGCCAGACCCACACTCCCTAGCAGTGTGTTCCTGAGGCAGTTGGACAGTCGGGGCAGTGGCGGCTCTCCCAGCATGGGAGCTCTGCCTAGAACAGTGCTCTGTGTCCAAAGAGGATTCCCTGCACCTCAGGCACTGGGGAGAGATTTTGTGCACACAGGAGACCCCTGGCACACGCAGGGTTTCCCCACGGAAAGCAGTGTGAGAAGGAGCCCCTGCCAGGGAAGCATGGCCCTCTCCATAGAAGCCCTCCATGCAACAGGCCGTCATGGACTCGGCTACAGGCCTTTGTGGCTGGAGAGACTGCAGCTCCTCTGGAGGCTCTGGGTCAGTTTGCACTCCCCTGCGAGGAAACGAGGCGTGTGGGATGATTCCCTGCCCAAGAATGGCAAGCAGCCTACTCCTTCCAGTAAGACGCACGTGCGGTGTGAGAGGCTTGGCAGCAGAGAAGAAGCAAGAGGGGCAGCCAGAGAGGGGATGTGCATGCAGCTTGAAGGCCCCAGATCTCCTCCATCCCCACCGGGGAATGCCGGCTCTGCCCGCCAGGCCCCATTCACAGGAGGGCAGCCAGCTTCAGGATCTGCCCTTTCCCAGCCATGAAACCACACACAGCCCACACGCTGAGCCCTGCCAAGGGGGAACGTTGCTCCCCGCATGGGCCGAATGGCATGACTGGGTTAGGGCAGAGAAGGCCCTAGGAGGCCTTCAGGGTGCTGCCCCAGCAAAGCAGTGCTCAGGCAAAGGCACTCTGCTTTCTGGAGGCTGGACGCACACTGGGGTTTCTGCTTGAGGCAGAGAGAGCTCGGCGGGGCGAGCCATGGCTGAAGGCAAAGCAGAGTGTTCTCTGGGTGAGCGATGGCACCACGTGCTGGCTGACAAGCATGGGAGAAGCCTCACTCCAAATGAGGTCCAGAGGCCACTTCCAAGCAGGAGGCACTCTGGCTGCACAAGCTAGAGAGTCCTGCTTAGGACTTCCCTCTGGCAACAGAGTGGGTGCCAAGGGCGTGTGGGTGGGAAGGGGCTCGGAAGCCACAGGGGAGGCTTTGGGCACCCAGTGCTCTCCGATGGAAAACGCTGCAGGCCCCAGCCTCCACGCACTCCTCCAAGGCTTGGCAGTGGGAAAGCTGTCCACAGCCGAAGGCCCGAGCTCCTCCCTCGGGCCGTTCTGCCTGCCAGACCCACACTCCCTAGAAGTGTGTTCCTGAGGCAGTTGGACAGTCGGGGCAGTGGCGGCTCTCCCAGCATGGGAGCTCTGCCTAGAACAGTGCTCTGTGTCCAAAGAGGATTCCCTGCACCTCAGGCACTGGGGAGAGATTTTGTGCACACAGGAGACCCCTGGCACACGCAGGGTTTCCCCACGGAAAGCAGTGTGAGAAGGAGCCCCTGCCAGGGAAGCATGGCCCTCTCCCATAGAAGCCCTCCATGCAACAGGCCGTCATGGACTCGGCTACAGGCCTTTGTGGCTGGAGAGACTGCAGCTCCTCTGGAGGCTCTGGGTCAGTTTGCACTCCCCTGCGAGGAAACGAGGCGTGTGGGATGATTCCCTGCCCAAGAATGGCAAGCAGCCTGCTCCTTCCAGTGAGACGCACGTGCGGTGTGAGAGGCTTGGCAGCAGAGAAGAAGCAAGAGGGGCAGCCAGAGAGGGGATGTGCATGCAGCTTGAAGGCCCCAGATCTCCTCCATCCCCACCGGGGAATGCCGGCTCTGCCCGCCAGGCCCCATTCACAGGAGGGCACCCAGCTTCAGGATCTGCCCTTTCCCAGCCATGAAACCACACACAGCCCACACGCTGAGCCCTGCCAAGGGGGAACGTTGCTCCCCGCATGGGCCGAATGGCACGACTGGGTTAGGGCAGAGAAGGCCCTAGGAGGCCTTCAGGGTGCTGCCCCAGCAAAGCAGTGCTCAGGCAAAGGCACTCTGCTTTCTGGAGGCTGGACGCACACTGGGGTTTCTGCTTGAGGCAGAGAGAGCTCGGCGGGGCGAGCCATGGCTGAAGGCAAAGCAGAGTGTTCTCTGGGTGAGCGATGGCACCACGTGCTGGCTGACAAGCATGGGAGAAGCCTCACTCCAAATGAGGTCCAGAGGCCACTTCCAAGCAGGAGGCACTCTGGCTGCACAAGCTAGAGAGTCCTGCTTAGGACTTCCCTCTGGCAACAGAGTGGGTGCCAAGGGCGTGTGGGTGGGAAGGGGCTCGGAAGCCACAGGGGAGGCTTTGGGCACCCAGTGCTCTCCGATGGAAAACGCTGCAGGCCCCAGCCTCCACGCACTCCTCCAAGGCTTGGCAGTGGGAAAGCTGTCCACAGCCGAAGGCCCGAGCTCCTCCCTCGGGCCGTTCTGCCTGCCAGACCCACACTCCCTAGAAGTGTGTTCCTGAGGCAGTTGGACAGTCGGGGCAGTGGCGGCTCTCCCAGCATGGAAGCTCTGCCTAGAACAGTGCTCTGTGTCCAAAGAGGATTCCCTGCACCTCAGGCACTGGGGAGAGATTTTGTGCACACAGGAGACCCCTGGCACACGCAGGGTTTCCCCACGGAAAGCAGTGTGAGAAGGAGCCCCTGCCAGGGAAGCATGGCCCTCTCCCATAGAAGCCCTCCATGCAACAGGCCGTCATGGACTCGGCTACAGGCCTTTGTGGCTGGAGAGACTGCAGCTCCTCTGGAGGCTCTGGGTCAGTTTGCACTCCCCTGCGAGGAAACGAGGCGTGTGGGATGATTCCCTGCCCAAGAATGGCAAGCAGCCTGCTCCTTCCAGTGAGACGCACGTGCGGTGTGAGAGGCTTGGCAGCAGAGAAGAAGCAAGAGGGGCAGCCAGAGAGGGGATGTGCATGCAGCTTGAAGGCCCCAGATCTCCTCCATCCCCACCGGGGAATGCCGGCTCTGCCCGCCAGGCCCCATTCACAGGAGGGCACCCAGCTTCAGGATCTGCCCTTTCCCAGCCATGAAACCACACACAGCCCACACGCTGAGCCCTGCCAAGGGGGAACGTTGCTCCCCGCATGGGCCGAATGGCACGACTGGGTTAGGGCAGAGAAGGCCCTAGGAGGCCTTCAGGGTGCTGCCCCAGCACAGCAGTGCTCAGGCAAAGGCACTCTGCTTTCTGGAGGCTGGACACACACTGGGGTTTCTGCTTGAGGCAGAGAGAGCTCGGCGGGGCGAGCCATGGCTGAAGGCAAAGCAGAGTGTTCTCTGGTGGAGCGATGGCACCATGTGCTGGCTGACAAGCATGGGAGAAGCCTCACTCCAAATGAGAGCCAGAGGCCACTTCCAAGCAGGAGGCACTCTGGCTGCACAAGCTAGAGAGTCCTGCTTAGGACTTCCCTCTGGCAACAGAGTGGGTGCCAAGGGCGTGTGGGTGGGAAGGGGCTCGGAAGCCACAGGGGAGGCTTTGGGCACCCAGTGCTCTCCGATGGAAAACGCTGCAGGCCCCAGCCTCCACGCACTCCTCCAAGGCTTGGCAGTGGGAAAGCTGTCCACAGCCGAAGGCCCGAGCTCCTCCCTCGGGCCGTTCTGCCTGCCAGACCCACACTCCCTAGCAGTGTGTTCCTGAGGCAGTTGGACAGTCGGGGCAGTGGCGGCTCTCCCAGCATGGGAGCTCTGCCTAGAACAGTGCTCTGTGTCCAAAGAGGATTCCCTGCACCTCAGGCACTGGGGAGAGATTTTGTGCACACAGGAGACCCCTGGCACACGCAGGGTTTCCCCACGGAAAGCAGTGTGAGAAGGAGCCCCTGCCAGGGAAGCATGGCCCTCTCCCATAGAAGCCCTCCATGCAACAGGCCGTCATGGACTCGGCTACAGGCCTTTGTGGCTGGAGAGACTGCAGCTCCTCTGGAGGCTCTGGGTCAGTTTGCACTCCCCTGCGAGGAAACGAGGCGTGTGGGATGATTCCCTGCCCAAGAATGGCAAGCAGCCTACTCCTTCCAGTAAGACGCACGTGCGGTGTGAGAGGCTTGGCAGCAGAGAAGAAGCAAGAGGGGCAGCCAGAGAGGGGATGTGCATGCAGCTTGAAGGCCCCAGATCTCCTCCATCCCCACCGGGGAATGCCGCTCTGCCCGCCAGGCCCCATTCACAGGAGGGCACCCAGCTTCAGGATCTGCCCTTTCCCAGCCATGAAACCACACACAGCCCACACGCTGAGCCCTGCCAAGGGGGAACGTTGCTCCCCGCATGGGCCGAATGGCACGACTGGGTTAGGGCAGAGAAGGCCCTAGGAGGCCTTCAGGGTGCTGCCCCAGCAAAGCAGTGCTCAGGCAAAGGCACTCTGCTTTCTGGAGGCTGGACGCACACTGGGGTTTCTGCTTGAGGCAGAGAGAGCTCGGCGGGGCGAGCCATGGCTGAAGGCAAAGCAGAGTGTTCTCTGGGTGAGCGATGGCACCACGTGCTGGCTGACAAGCATGGGAGAAGCCTCACTCCAAATGAGGTCCAGAGGCCACTTCCAAGCAGGAGGCACTCTGGCTGCACAAGCTAGAGAGTCCTGCTTAGGACTTCCCTCTGGCAACAGAGTGGGTGCCAAGGGCGTGTGGGTGGGAAGGGGCTCGGAAGCCACAGGGGAGGCTTTGGGCACCCAGTGCTCTCCGATGGAAAACGCTGCAGGCCCCAGCCTCCACGCACTCCTCCAAGGCTTGGCAGTGGGAAAGCTGTCCACAGCCGAAGGCCCGAGCTCCTCCCTCGGGCCGTTCTGCCTGCCAGACCCACACTCCCTAGAAGTGTGTTCCTGAGGCAGTTGGACAGTCGGGGCAGTGGCGGCTCTCCCAGCATGGGAGCTCTGCCTAGAACAGTGCTCTGTGTCCAAAGAGGATTCCCTGCACCTCAGGCACTGGGGAGAGATTTTGTGCACACAGGAGACCCCTGGCACACGCAGGGTTTCCCACGGAAAGCAGTGTGAGAAGGAGCCCCTGCCAGGGAAGCATGGCCCTCTCCCATAGAAGCCCTCCATGCAACAGGCCGTCATGGACTCGGCTACAGGCCTTTGTGGCTGGAGAGACTGCAGCTCCTCTGGAGGCTCTGGGTCAGTTTGCACTCCCCTGCGAGGAAACGAGGCGTGTGGGATGATTCCCTGCCCAAGAATGGCAAGCAGCCTGCTCCTTCCAGTGAGACGCACGTGCGGTGTGAGAGGCTTGGCAGCAGAGACGAAGCAAGAGGGGCAGCCAGAGAGGGGATGTGCATGCAGCTTGAAGGCCCCAGATCTCCTCCATCCCCACCGGGGAATGCCGGCTCTGCCCGCCAGGCCCCATTCACAGGAGGGCACCCAGCTTCAGGATCTGCCCTTTCCCAGCCATGAAACCACACACAGCCCACACGCTGAGCCCTGCCAAGGGGGAACGTTGCTCCCCGCATGGGCCGAATGGCACGACTGGGTTAGGGCAGAGAAGGCCCTAGGAGGCCTTCAGGGTGCTGCCCCAGCAAAGCAGTGCTCAGGCAAAGGCACTCTGCTTTCTGGAGGCTGGACGCACACTGGGGTTTCTGCTTGAGGCAGAGAGAGCTCGGCGGGGCGAGCCATGGCTGAAGGCAAAGCAGAGTGTTCTCTGGGTGAGGGATGGCACCACGTGCTGGCTGACAAGCATGGGAGAAGCCTCACTCCAAATGAGGTCCAGAGGCCACTTCCAAGCAGGAGGCACTCTGGCTGCACAAGCTAGAGAGTCCTGCTTAGGACTTCCCTCTGGCAACAGAGTGGGTGCCAAGGGCGTGTGGGTGGGAAGGGGCTCGGAAGCCACAGGGGAGGCTTTGGGCACCCAGTGCTCTCCGATGGAAAACGCTGCAGGCCCCAGCCTCCACGCACTCCTCCAAGGCTTGGCAGTGGGAAAGCTGTCCACAGCCGAAGGCCCGAGCTCCTCCCTCGGGCCGTTCTGCCTGCCAGACCCACACTCCCTAGAAGTGTGTTCCTGAGGCAGTTGGACAGTCGGGGCAGTGGCGGCTCTCCCAGCATGGGAGCTCTACCTAGAACAGTGTTCTGTGTCCAAAGAGGATTCCCTGCACCTCAGGCACTGGGGAGAGATTTTGTGCACACAGGAGACCCCTGGCACACGCAGGGTTTCCCCACGGAAAGCAGTGTGAGAAGGAGCCCCTGCCAGGGAAGCATGGCCCTCTCCCATAGAAGCCCTCCATGCAACAGGCCGTCATGGACTCGGCTACAGGCCTTTGTGGCTGGAGAGACTGCAGCTCCTCTGGAGGCTCTGGGTCAGTTTGCACTCCCCTGCGAGGAAACGAGGCGTGTGGGATGATTCCCTGCCCAAGAATGGCAAGCAGCCTGCTCCTTCCAGTGAGACGCACGTGCGGTGTGAGAGGCTTGGCAGCAGAGAAGAAGCAAGAGGGGCAGCCAGAGAGGGGATGTGCATGCAGCTTGAAGGCCCCAGATCTCCTCCATCCCCACCGGGGAATGCCGGCTCTGCCCGCCAGGCCCCATTCACAGGAGGGCAGCCAGCTTCAGGATCTGCCCTTTCCCAGCCATGAAACCACACACAGCCCACACGCTGAGCCCTGCCAAGGGGGAACGTTGTTCCCCGCATGGGCCGAATGGCACGACTGGGTTAGGGCAGAGAAGGCCCTAGGAGGCCTTCAGGGTGCTGCCCCAGCAAAGCAGTGCTCAGGCAAAGGCACTCTGCTTTCTGGAGGCTGGACACACACTGGGGTTTCTGCTTGAGGCAGAGAGAGCTCGGTGGGGCGAGCCATGGCTGAAGGCAAAGCAGAGTGTTCTCTGGTGGAGCGATGGCACCATGTGCTGGCTGAGGAGCATGGGAGAAGCCTCACTCCAAATGAGAGCCAGAGGCCACTTCCAAGCAGGAGGCACTCTGGCTGCACAAGCTAGAGAGTCCTGCTTAGGACTTCCCTCTGGCAACAGAGTGGGTGCCAAGGGCGTGTGGGTGGGAAGGGGCTCGGAAGCCACAGGGGAGGCTTTGGGCACCCAGTGCTCTCCGATGGAAAACGCTGCAGGCCCCAGCCTCCACGCACTCCTCCAAGGCTTGGCAGTGGGAAAGCTGTCCACAGCCGAAGGCCCGAGCTCCTCCCTCGGGCCGTTCTGCCTGCCAGACCCACACTCCCTCGAAGTGTGTTCCTGAGGCAGTTGGACAGTCGGGGAAGTGGCGGCTCTCCCAGAATGGGAGCTCTACCTAGAACAGTGTTCTGTGTCCAAAGAGGATTCCCTGCACCTCAGGCACTGGGGAGAGATTTTGTGCACACATGAGACCCCTGGCACACGCAGGGTTTCCCCACGGAAAGCAGTGTGAGAAGGAGCCCCTGCCAGGGAAGCATGGCCCTCTCCCATAGAAGCCCTCCATGCAACAGGCCGTCATGGACTCGGCTACAGGCCTTTGTGGCTGGAGAGACTGCAGCTCCTCTGGAGGCTCTGGGTCAGTTTGCACTCCCCTGCGAGGAAACGAGGCGTGTGGGATGATTCCCTGCCCAAGAATGGCAAGCAGCCTGCTCCTTCCAGTGAGACGCACGTGCGGTGTGAGAGGCTTGGCAGCAGAGAAGAAGCAAGAGGGGCAGCCAGAGAGGGGATGTGCATGCAGCTTGAAGGCCCCAGATCTCCTCCATCCCCACCGGGAATGCCGGCTCTGCCCGCCAGGCCCCATTCACAGGAGGGCAGCCAGCTTCAGGATCTGCCCTTTCCCAGCCATGAAACCACACACAGCCCACACGCTGAGCCCTGCCAAGGGGGAACGTTGCTCCCCGCATGGGCCGAATGGCACGACTGGGTTAGGGCAGAGAAGGCCCTAGGAGGCCTTCAGGGTGCTACCCCAGCAAAGCAGTGCTCAGGCAAAGGCACACTGCTTTCTGGAGGCTGGACACACACTGGGGTTTCTGCTTGAGGCAGAGAGAGCTCGGCGGGGCGAGCCATGGCTGAAGGCAAAGCAGAGTGTCCTCTGGTGGAGCGATGGCACCATGTGCTGGCTGACAAGCATGGGAGAAGCCTCACTCCAAATGAGGTCCAGAGGCCACTTCCAAGCAGGAGGCACTCTGGCTGCACAAGCTAGAGAGTCCTGCTTAGGACTTCCCTCTGGCAACAGAGTGGGTGCCAAGGGCGTGTGGGTGGGAAGGGGCTCGGAAGCCACAGGGGAGGCTTTGGGCACCCAGTGCTCTCCGATGGAAAACGCTGCAGGCCCCAGCCTCCACGCACTCCTCCAAGGCTTGGCAGTGGGAAAGCTGTCCACAGCCGAAGGCCCGAGCTCCTCCCTCGGGCCGTTCTGCCTGCCAGACCCACACTCCCTAGAAGTGTGTTCCTGAGGCAGTTGGACAGTCGGGGCAGTGGCGGCTCTCCCAGCATGGGAGCTCTGCCTAGAACAGTGCTCTGTGTCCAAAGAGGATTCCCTGCACCTCAGGCACTGGGAGAGATTTTGTGCACACAGGAGACCCCTGGCACACGCAGGGTTTCCCCACGGAAAGCAGTGTGAGAAGGAGCCCCTGCCAGGGAAGCATGGCCCTCTCCCATAGAAGCCCTCCATGCAACAGGCCGTCATGGACTCGGCTACAGGCCTTTGTGGCTGGAGAGACTGCAGCTCCTCTGGAGGCTCTGGGTCAGTTTGCACTCCCCTGCGAGGAAACGAGGCGTGTGGGATGATTCCCTGCCCAAGAATGGCAAGCAGCCTGCTCCTTCCAGTGAGACGCACGTGCGGTGTGAGAGGCTTGGCAGCAGAGAAGAAGCAAGAGGGGCAGCCAGAGAGGGGATGTGCATGCAGCTTGAAGGCCCCAGATCTCCTCCATCCCCACCAGGGAATGCCGGCTCTGCCCGCCAGGCCCCATTCACAGGAGGGCACCCAGCTTCAGGATCTGCCCTTTCCCAGCCATGAAACCACACACAGCCCACACGCTGAGCCCTGCCAAGGGGGAACGTTGCTCCCCGCATGGGCCGAATGGCACGACTGGGTTAGGGCAGAGAAGGCCCTAGGAGGCCTTCAGGGTGCTGCCCCAGCACAGCAGTGCTCAGGCAAAGGCACTCTGCTTTCTGGAGGCTGGACACACACTGGGGTTTCTGCTTGAGGCAGAGAGAGCTCGGCGGGGCGAGCCATGGCTGAAGGCAAAGCAGAGTGTTCTCTGGTGGAGCGATGGCACCATGTGCTGGCTGACAAGCATGGGAGAAGCCTCACTCCAAATGAGAGCCAGAGGCCACTTCCAAGCAGGAGGCACTCTGGCTGCACAAGCTAGAGAGTCCTGCTTAGGACTTCCCTCTGGCAACAGAGTGGGTGCCAAGGGCGTGTGGGTGGGAAGGGGCTCGGAAGCCACAGGGGAGGCTTTGGGCACCCAGTGCTCTCCGATGGAAAACGCTGCAGGCCCCAGCCTCCACGCACTCCTCCAAGGCTTGGCAGTGGGAAAGCTGTCCACAGCCGAAGGCCCGAGCTCCTCCCTCGGGCCGTTCTGCCTGCCAGACCCACACTCCCTAGCAGTGTGTTCCTGAGGCAGTTGGACAGTCGGGGCAGTGGCGGCTCTCCCAGCATGGGAGCTCTGCCTAGAACAGTGCTCTGTGTCCAAAGAGGATTCCCTGCACCTCAGGCACTGGGGAGAGATTTTGTGCACACAGGAGACCCCTGGCACACGCAGGGTTTCCCCACGGAAAGCAGTGTGAGAAGGAGCCCCTGCCAGGGAAGCATGGCCCTCTCCCATAGAAGCCCTCCATGCAACAGGCCGTCATGGACTCGGCTACAGGCCTTTGTGGCTGGAGAGACTGCAGCTCCTCTGGAGGCTCTGGGTCAGTTTGCACTCCCCTGCGAGGAAACGAGGCGTGTGGGATGATTCCCTGCCCAAGAATGGCAAGCAGCCTGCTCCTTCCAGTGAGACGCACGTGCGGTGTGAGAGGCTTGGCAGCAGAGAAGAAGCAAGAGGGGCAGCCAGAGAGGGGATGTGCATGCAGCTTGAAGGCCCCAGATCTCCTCCATCCCCACCGGGGAATGCCGGCTCTGCCCGCCAGGCCCCATTCACAGGAGGGCACCCAGCTTCAGGATCTGCCCTTTCCCAGCCATGAAACCACACACAGCCCACACGCTGAGCCCTGCCAAGGGGGAACGTTGCTCCCCGCATGGGCCGAATGGCACGACTGGGTTAGGGCAGAGAAGGCCCTAGGAGGCCTTCAGGGTGCTGCCCCAGCAAAGCAGTGCTCAGGCAAAGGCACTCTGCTTTCTGGAGGCTGGACGCACACTGGGGTTTCTGCTTGAGGCAGAGAGAGCTCGGCGGGGCGAGCCATGGCTGAAGGCAAAGCAGAGTGTTCTCTGGGTGAGCGATGGCACCACGTGCTGGCTGACAAGCATGGGAGAAGTCTCACTCCAAATGAGGTCCAGAGGCCACTTCCAAGCAGGAGGCACTCTGGCTGCACAAGCTAGAGAGTCCTGCTTAGGACTTCCCTCTGGCAACAGAGTGGGTGCCAAGGGCGTGTGGGTGGGAAGGGGCTCGGAAGCCACAGGGGAGGCTTTGGGCACCCAGTGCTCTCCGATGGAAAACGCTGCAGGCCCCAGCCTCCACGCACTCCTCCAAGGCTTGGCAGTGGGAAAGCTGTCCACAGCCGAAGGCCCGAGCTCCTCCCTCGGGCCGTTCTGCCTGCCAGACCCACACTCCTAGAAGTGTGTTCCTGAGGCAGTTGGACAGTCGGGGCAGTGGCGGCTCTCCCAGCATGGGAGCTCTGCCTAGAACAGTGCTCTGTGTCCAAAGAGGATTCCCTGCACCTCAGGCACTGGGGAGAGATTTTGTGCACACAGGAGACCCCTGGCACACGCAGGGTTTCCCCACGGAAAGCAGTGTGAGAAGGAGCCCCTGCCAGGGAAGCATGGCCCTCTCCCATAGAAGCCCTCCATGCAACAGGCCGTCATGGACTCGGCTACAGGCCTTTGTGGCTGGAGAGACTGCAGCTCCTCTGGAGGCTCTGGGTCAGTTTGCACTCCCCTGCGAGGAAACGAGGCGTGTGGGATGATTCCCTGCCCAAGAATGGCAAGCAGCCTGCTCCTTCCAGTGAGACGCACGTGCGGTGTGAGAGGCTTGGCAGCAGAGAAGAAGCAAGAGGGGCAGCCAGAGAGGGGATGTGCATGCAGCTTGAAGGCCCCAGATCTCCTCCATCCCCACCGGGGAATGCCGGCTCTGCCCGCCAGGCCCCATTCACAGGAGGGCACCCAGCTTCAGGATCTGCCCTTTCCCAGCCATCAAACCACACACAGCCCACACGCTGAGCCCTGCCAAGGGGGAACGTTGCTCCCCGCATGGGCCGAATGGCACGACTGGGTTAGGGCAGAGAAGGCCCTAGGAGGCCTTCAGGGTGCTGCCCCAGCAAAGCAGTGCTCAGGCAAAGGCACTCTGCTTTCTGGAGGCTGGACGCACACTGGGGTTTCTGCTTGAGGCAGAGAGAGCTCGGCGGGGCGAGCCATGGCTGAAGGCAAAGCAGAGTGTTCTCTGGGTGAGCGATGGCACCACGTGCTGGCTGACAAGCATGGGAGAAGCCTCACTCCAAATGAGGTCCAGAGGCCACTTCCAAGCAGGAGGCACTCTGGCTGCACAAGCTAGAGAGTCCTGCTTAGGACTTCCCTCTGGCAACAGAGTGGGTGCCAAGGGCGTGTGGGTGGGAAGGGGCTCGGAAGCCACAGGGGAGGCTTTGGGCACCCAGTGCTCTCCGATGGAAAACGCTGCAGGCCCCAGCCTCCACGCACTCCTCCAAGGCTTGGCAGTGGGAAAGCTGTCCACAGCCGAAGGCCCGAGCTCCTCCCTCGGGCCGTTCTGCCTGCCAGACCCACACTCCCTAGAAGTGTGTTCCTGAGGCAGTTGGACAGTCGGGGCAGTGGCGGCTCTCCCAGCATGGGAGCTCTACCTAGAACAGTGTTCTGTGTCCAAAGAGGATTCCCTGCACCTCAGGCACTGGGGAGAGATTTTGTGCACACAGGAGACCCCTGGCACACGCAGGGTTTCCCCACGGAAAGCAGTGTGAGAAGGAGCCCCTGCCAGGGAAGCATGGCCCTCTCCCATAGAAGCCCTCCATGCAACAGGCCGTCATGGACTCGGCTACAGGCCTTTGTGGCTGGAGAGACTGCAGCTCCTCTGGAGGCTCTGGGTCAGTTTGCACTCCCCTGCGAGGAAACGAGGCGTGTGGGATGATTCCCTGCCCAAGAATGGCAAGCAGCCTGCTCCTTCCAGTGAGACGCACGTGCGGTGTGAGAGGCTTGGCAGCAGAGAAGAAGCAAGAGGGGCAGCCAGAGAGGGGATGTGCATGCAGCTTGAAGGCCCCAGATCTCCTCCATCCCCACCGGGGAATGCCGGCTCTGCCCGCCAGGCCCCATTCACAGGAGGGCAGCCAGCTTCAGGATCTGCCCTTTCCCAGCCATGAAACCACACACAGCCCACACGCTGAGCCCTGCCAAGGGGAACGTTGCTCCCCGCATGGGCCGAATGGCACGACTGGGTTAGGGCAGAGAAGGCCCTAGGAGGCCTTCAGGGTGCTGCCCCAGCAAAGCAGTGCTCAGGCAAAGGCACTCTGCTTTCTGGAGGCTGGACACACACTGGGGTTTCTGCTTGAGGCAGAGAGAGCTCGGTGGGGCGAGCCATGGCTGAAGGCAAAGCAGAGTGTTCTCTGGTGGAGCGATGGCACCATGTGCTGGCTGAGGAGCATGGGAGAAGCCTCACTCCAAATGAGAGCCAGAGGCCACTTCCAAGCAGGAGGCACTCTGGCTGCACAAGCTAGAGAGTCCTGCTTAGGACTTCCCTCTGGCAACAGAGTGGGTGCCAAGGGCGTGTGGGTGGGAAGGGGCTCGGAAGCCACAGGGGAGGCTTTGGGCACCCAGTGCTCTCCGATGGAAAACGCTGCAGGCCCCAGCCTCCACGCACTCCTCCAAGGCTTGGCAGTGGGAAAGCTGTCCACAGCCGAAGGCCCGAGCTCCTCCCTCGGGCCGTTCTGCCTGCCAGACCCACACTCCCTCGAAGTGTGTTCCTGAGGCAGTTGGACAGTCGGGGAAGTGGCGGCTCTCCCAGAATGGGAGCTCTACCTAGAACAGTGTTCTGTGTCCAAAGAGGATTCCCTGCACCTCAGGCACTGGGGAGAGATTTTGTGCACACATGAGACCCCTGGCACACGCAGGGTTTCCCCACGGAAAGCAGTGTGAGAAGGAGCCCCTGCCAGGGAAGCATGGCCCTCTCCCATAGAAGCCCTCCATGCAACAGGCCGTCATGGACTCGGCTACAGGCCTTTGTGGCTGGAGAGACTGCAGCTCCTCTGGAGGCTCTGGGTCAGTTTGCACTCCCCTGCGAGGAAACGAGGCGTGTGGGATGATTCCCTGCCCAAGAATGGCAAGCAGCCTGCTCCTTCCAGTGAGACGCACGTGCGGTGTGAGAGGCTTGGCAGCAGAGAAGAAGCAAGAGGGGCAGCCAGAGAGGGGATGTGCATGCAGCTTGAAGGCCCCAGATCTCCTCCATCCCCACCGGGGAATGCCGGCTCTGCCCGCCAGGCCCCATTCACAGGAGGGCAGCCAGCTTCAGGATCTGCCCTTTCCCAGCCATGAAACCACACACAGCCCACACGCTGAGCCCTGCCAAGGGGGAACGTTGCTCCCCGCATGGGCCGAATGGCACGACTGGGTTAGGGCAGAGAAGGCCCTAGGAGGCCTTCAGGGTGCTACCCCAGCAAAGCAGTGCTCAGGCAAAGGCACACTGCTTTCTGGAGGCTGGACACACACTGGGGTTTCTGCTTGAGGCAGAGAGAGCTCGGCGGGGCGAGCCATGGCTGAAGGCAAAGCAGAGTGTCCTCTGGTGGAGCGATGGCACCATGTGCTGGCTGACAAGCATGGGAGAAGCCTCACTCCAAATGAGGTCCAGAGGCCACTTCCAAGCAGGAGGCACTCTGGCTGCACAAGCTAGAGAGTCCTGCTTAGGACTTCCCTCTGGCAACAGAGTGGGTGCCAAGGGCGTGTGGGTGGGAAGGGGCTCGGAAGCCACAGGGGAGGCTTTGGGCACCCAGTGCTCTCCGATGGAAAACGCTGCAGGCCCCAGCCTCCACGCACTCCTCCAAGGCTTGGCAGTGGGAAAGCTGTCCACAGCCGAAGGCCCGAGCTCCTCCCTCGGGCCGTTCTGCCTGCCAGACCCACACTCCCA